>NC_081552.1:109442290-109521197 GCF_963082655.1 Stomoxys calcitrans
AGTTTCAGCTCAATATCGTTAAGCTGTGCCGTGATTTCAACAGACAGAAGAATGGAGAAACATGGCTATATCGTCATAAAGTTTAACGCGGAATAATAATATTACACTTTGTAGTGAAAGAAATAGATATGTGATGCGAACGAAATGACATAATTGAGCATACAAACGAATAAAGTATAGCTGAGCCAAATTTTGGATATATCATGTTTGTTATCCTATACAATACGAGCAACTATTTTACATATAAGGAAATATTTAAACAATTTTGGATTGTACTTGAAATGCGCATCGAATGATCCACTACATTTTATTTCAAACTTCAGAGATACCAATAATATATATACTTGTGTAGACTCGCGGCCTTACATCTGAAGATCAGTCTATTTGGTAGCTGCATATATCCATATATGACCCCATCCAATGTGTAGTCTCATACAAGACTATGTACAAATTTCAGAGTAGTAAGATAAGAGATGTGCCTTTTATGAACTCAAGACAAGAAATGGTAGAAGTGTTTATATTATCCGAACATCTCAATTGTATTTTCGGTAATGTCCAATAAAGCTCACTGAATCCTTCTAAGATACCTTGATAATAAAAAAATCGATTAAGAAAAACATGATACATTTGCATAACACTTTATTAAATTATCACACTTTGTTTAATTTTGACACTTAATTAAAATGAACATTATAATATCAAAATACATATTTTTAAGGCGTTACGCTGCATGAATAATGTGGTATTTCATAATTAAACAAAATATTGTGCTGAGGCTTTGCCTTTTCTGACCACCTTTTGTTACGATCGATGCAGATCGCCCTTATGCAATACACTTTCCTTCATTGCATAGCAAATTTGATGTGGCATTTAGAGAGATGTTCACCTTTTAAAACTCTCACTTAATATAAGCTGCAATGCTATTTTAATTTTCCTTGGGCTAGCGCACGAGTTTTCTTATGTTTATTACATTACAAATTGCCATTGATTTGTTTTTTTCTTTGTCTAGTTACTCACTCCACCACAGTTGAGTACTTGGTACTTTGATTAATTTGCTTTAAACTTAATGGGTCGTTCATACTTAATAATTATGTATGTTGTTTTTATTCGATCTTCACATGTTATAAATAATCGGTATGAAATATAGTATAAAATTGTTTTATATATATTTCTTCCAATGCAAATAATCTGAAAACAAGATTGGCGAATGACAGAATTTCGTCGAAATTTTTTTGTTGAATCATTTAGTGCTTTGTAACTGGCCATGAGTAATAGTAGCTTTGTTTTATTTAGCCATTAAGCGGATTTTCCCCGCTTAGTTTGTATGGCGAAAAATGCTATCCCCGATTAGCTAAGTGGCCAATCTTATCGCCGCTTATCAAAACTTATGGTGTCATCATTCAATCTGAATGACAAAACTAAAAGAGGCAGAACGCAACATATTTATTCAATGATTAAACATTCTGGATTTCAAAAATTGCTTAAACCCCGTTTACATTCGCCACTAAATCCGGATTTAATGGCTCGATCACCTGTTTTCCCTTTAGAAAATCAGCTGACGTGAGCCTTAAATCCGGATTTAGCGGCCAATGTAAACGGCCGCTAAATGACTTAGCCACATTTGTATGTGGAGATTGGTGGCGATTCTCGTCAAGCTCCTTTAGGTAAGCAAGCTCGTTCCGTTCCCAAGGACCGATCGCCGCCAGAAAATATGTATCAAAATACATATTTTTAAGGCGTTACGCTGCATGAATAATGTGGTATTTCATAATTAAACAAAATATTGTGCTGAGGCTTTGCCTTTTCTGACCACCTTTTGTTACGATCGATGCAGATCGCCCTTATGCAATACACTTTCCTTCATTGCATAGCAAATTTGATGTGGCATTTAGAGAGATGTTCACCTTTTAAAACTCTCACTTAATATAAGCTGCAATGCTATTTTAATTTTCCTTGGGCTAGCGCACGAGTTTTCTTATGTTTATTACATTACAAATTGCCATTGATTTGTTTTTTTCTTTGTCTAGTTACTCACTCCACCACAGTTGAGTACTTGGTACTTTGATTAATTTGCTTTAAACTTAATGGGTCGTTCATACTTAATAATTATGTATGTTGTTTTTATTCGATCTTCACATGTTATAAATAATCGGTATGAAATATAGTATAAAATTGTTTTATATATATTTCTTCCAATGCAAATAATCTGAAAACAAGATTGGCGAATGACAGAATTTCGTCGAAATTTTTTTGTTGGATCATTTAGTGCTTTGTAACCGGCCATGAGTAATAGTAGCTTTGTTTTATTTAGCCATTAAGCGGATTTTCCCCGCTTAGTTTGTATGGCGAAAAATGCTATCCCCGATTAGCTAAGTGGCCAATCTTATCGCCGCTTATCAAAACTTATGGTGTCATCATTCAATCTGAATGACAAAACTAAAAGAGGCAGAACGCAACATATTTATTCAATGATTAAACATTCTGGATTTCAAAAATTGCTTAAACCCCGTTTACATTCGCCACTTAATCCGGATTTAATGGCTCGATCACCTGTTTTCCCTTTAGAAAATCAGCTGACGTGAGCCTTAAATTCGGATTTAGCGGCCAATGTAAACGGGGCTTTAGAACTTTAATGAAATCGCAATTATAAACCCCGAGAAACATTTATATAAAATTAAAATGACTTAGCCACATTTGTATGTGGAGGTTGGTGGCGATTCTCGTCAAGCTCCTTTAGGTAAGCAAGCTCGTTCCGTTCCCAAGGACCGATCGCCGCCAGAACATGATGGCCATTGGTTATTTAAAGGCACCAATAACTCGTCTTGTCATATCTAGCATCATTGCAGGCAAATGCAACTCTGCACACAAATCCCCAAAAAAAAAAACCCGGTAAAGTTATATTTTTTTTGCCACATGTAGATATTGTTTTTAGTCGTCAAAGATAACAAGTTTTGCGTGTTGATTTTTTGGCATTTGTTTACAGTGTTGCATTTTTGCAACGCGACACTCAAAAATGTTGGATATTTATTCCAAAATCCATTTGTCATATTACACTTTTCGTACATATCACACCTGAATTCACTAAAAGAAGGTTAGGCCACTTTCGAAAACATAAAGTTGATAGGCCCTATGAAGATCATTAAGGAAGGTGCAGGATAAAAATGAGACAAATAGGAGAAAATCTAAACAAAGAATGAATGTACAAAGAGAAAAAGTTGACATCCTCAATGCCGAGTATTGTCAAAACTCACAAATTGTATGTCGGCTGATTGCTTATGATATGTACAACCAAGACATATTTATTTACAGGTAGTGGCAGTTGCCCAACAACAAAATGTTGAGTACACTATTTGTCAAAATCAGTGATTAGTGCAACCCTGATTTTGAGCATGTTACTAGTTCGCTCCATTTTTCATTGTTTGTTTGTGCTATGGTTCTTAACTATAATACACACACACACACACACACACACACACACACACACACACACACACACACACACACACACACACACACACACACACACACACACACACACACACACACACACACACTCGTTGATAGATTGTGTACTTCGCGAGAAAAAATTGTACTCAGCTGTTTACGGTACGCTACCTGGTGATTATATCATGTGTACAACATTCAGAGTAGCTATTTTTGAAATAACCTATGACATGTCTGCTCGTCTAAAGGCATCTTAAGTAATTATGTTAAACAAAAAATTTTGTTTTTTCACAACGAATCCGAAAGCTGAATAAAATACTCTGCTTTAGCATTAGTTGCCAATCTGGATTGATGTCATTTTCATACATATTTCATTGCAATGCACCATATAGTACATACTTAAATAATGCACAGCCATTATGTAAAACGACCCATAATATTTGAAACCAAATGATTCAAAGTACAAAGTACCGAAACTCATATACCGGATTAAAAGGTACCCAAATTTTAAACCGCATTAAAAATAGCGGAAACAAGTGAAGTTTGTTGAAGCAATGATTTCAATGCATTCCCGAATGCAACAATGGCAAAGATCAAAATTTTGCTTTAAAAATGCAACCCTGTCAATTTCAACAAATTATGAAGGGAAGTTCACAACTAATGCGCATATTCACAAAACTTAAAATAGTGTTAAACTCTGCTTATTTGACAGATTTCCTTTATAGAACTGTCAAATAAACCCATTATAAAGCTGTTTTAAGTTTTGTGAATACGAGTGTAAAAGTTTTTTTGTTTAGAGTAGGTATTTTAAAAACTTTTAACTAAAGCCTCCATTGACGAGCCGACAAGTCATATGTAATTTCAAAAATAGCCACGCTGAAAATTGTACACATCGTGTGATACGTAAGAAAAATTTAATATGACAAATGGATTTTGGAATAAATATGCAACTTTTTCGATTAAATCGAGCTTCTATTTCATCGAACATACATGTAGACACATGTCTATAAAAAAAAGTGCAATACATACGACAATACATGGCGATTAGAGAGCGCTCTATTCGTATTTGACTTACATAAGACAAGTCTTATGATTACAGAAAGTGACATGTCGTATGACTTGTCGGCTCGTCTAATTGGGGCTTTAATTTGCTTGAGTTTAAACTTTCCAATTGTTTTGATTTACTGCCATGCAGTATCTGCATTAACTCGCTTTGCTTTGGAAAACATCTGAACCCTTCACACTTTTTGTTTTTAAACCCATCACCATAGGACAGGGGCAGGATTCACCAATAGAAGGTTAGGTCATTTTCGAAAACATAAAGTGGATAGGCCCCATTAACATCATTAAGGATGTCATATGTGCCGAATGAAAATGACAAAAATAGGAGAAAATCTAATCAAAGAATTAATTTACAAAGAGAACAAGTTGACATCCTCAATGCCAGGGTTCACTGAATAAGGTTAAGCTAAAGGCTCATTTAGACGGCATGTATTTGTCTTACATGTCAAATTTAGCACATGCAGAGTTGTACATGCCGTGTGATACAAACAAAACTAATATACGAGAATCACTTTTCAAAATAGCCCATGTAATTTCTTTCGATTAGAGCGCCCCCTATTCCTTCTGACAAAAACATAAAGAAATCAGCGGTTTTTGATATCAGTCGAATGAAAGTAACTCAAAATTAAATTGTTTTCGCAATTTTATAAATTAACCAGCTTTTCCACAACTTTAACAATTTTTACGCATAAAAAAATCAGCTTGTGATCAAATTTTTAGGTTATGTCATACGGACATAAAATGCAGGTGTGATAGCAAAAATTATGAATCATATGTAAATTCACAAATTTTGACAGACATTTTCAATTACATGTGAGTACAAAAAGTGACAGGTCATAAGACATTTACATTCCGTGTAAAAGCGGCTTAAGCTATCAGCCGACATAAATTTTTTTTTTTTTGAATTTTTGACAATACTTGGCATCGAATCGACCCAGATACGCAAAGTATTTAACTTAGAAACAAAACAAGACGATATTTTAGCTCAAGATATATGTGTAATCTAATTTTGTTTATATATAAAAGCACGTTTACATAGGACACTAAATCCGGATTTAATGGCTCCATCACCAGTTTTCCCTTAAATCCGGATTTAGTGGCCAATGTAAACGTACTTTTAAAAGCATTTTTGTATTTAATGGTAACGCTATTTGATTTGTTTTTGAACAAACAAAATGTGTCAAATAAATGTGTCTAATATCAATGCAAAATCAAGAATTTTCGAATTTGACATATTTTGGGCATAAATAACAAAACAAGATGGATCAAATATTTGATAAATTTGAACGTACCTTAACGCTATTTGATTCGTTTTTGAACAAACAAAATGTGTTAAATAAATGTGTCTAAAAGCACGTTTACATTGGCCACTAAATCCGGATTTAGTGGCTCGATCACCTGTTTTCCCTTAATAAAATCAGCTGATGAGAGCCTTAAATCCGGATTTAGTGACCATGGTAAACGTACTTTAATATAAATGCAAAAGCAAGAATTATCGAATTTGACATATTTTGGGCATAAATAACAAAACAAGATGCAAGATGGATCAAATATTTGATCAATCTGAACGTACCTTTAGGCACACTGTGAAAATATTGGCCAGATGAGGCGCCAGATAATCAGCCTCCTTCTGTATTAACACCGCAAATATTCCATCAGGTCCGGGTGATTTAAATGGTTTAAAGCTCCATAGGTTTTTGAAATAAACTTTTTCATTTTGAAGGCATCATTAACGTTATCGATTTGTTCGCAGAAAAGCTTCTAGGAGGCACGCTTTGCCTTGACACGCGGACAATTTGTATCTCCAGCTGAAAAGAACTACTTCTGTCTACACGGATTTACGCCTAGACCACAGTCACGGGGTAAAGTTAAAATTTTTTAAAATTTGGCGCTTGAAAATGGTCATCATTTATTGCTGGCACACGTGAAGTAGTGTTTGTAGTCGTCAATGTTAAAAATTGTTCAACTTTTGTGAGTAGATTTTTTGAAATTTTTTTGCAGCGTTGCATTTTTGCAACGCGACACTCAAAATAATACTCATTGCGCTCATTCTGTTTCGGTCTTCATTCTGTTGTGCCATTGAGTTTGTCCAAAAACTGTTAAAACTCCCATTAGCGATATAATTTTGGCAAAAAATTGGGGTACATTGTTATGAGACCAAATCGACCTATAAATCGATTATTCCACTTTTTAATCAGTGATAGTGAACCTCGATTTTTTTACACAAAGTCAACTAATCGATTAGGCGAAAGTCGATATCGAAATAAACATTTAGAATCATCCAAGGCGTATTTATCAGATGGTCTCATCAACCCAGCTGATAAAATTTTATGTCAATTAGTTTTTGAATTCGCCTTACAAAAATGTAAACTTCAAAATAAACATTTTATAAATTGATGTTTGTGTTCACTGCTGTTATGGTTATTAATCTTATGTTATACAATGACACCTGTAGAACAAGCTCAATGGCTATCTGCTTTACTCTGGGAACTTAGGTCCATTGTGTCCGAAGAAAGATTAGGCAATGAGAAAGAACACAAAACAATGAGAAAACGCATTAAGTTCGGCCGGGCCGAACTTTGGATACCCACCACCTCGAGTATATAACTAAACCACCTTTCGTAATAGTCCGGTGAAAAATTCATAATTCATGCACTCATCGCAGCTATTTCGAAATATGGTCCGATTTGGACCAAATTTGACACGGACATTTTTAGAACAAAATGGGTCTTTTTGGAAGCAAAATCCAAATATGGACCGATAAAAGGATGTCGAAAGGCTAAAATTAAATTTAAATTAATTAAATTAAACTAAATTTCAGCGAAATCGAACAATAAATGCGCCTTTTATGTGGCCAAGACCTCAAACTGAGAGATCGATCTATTTGTGTTCCCGCGGCGATTGGTCCTTTGGACCGGAACGAGCTTGCTCATCTTGAAAGAGCTTGACGAGGATCGCCACCCATCTCCACATGCAAATGTGGCTACTACAACAACAACATCGATCATTTGGCAGCTATATCCAAATCCAGACCGATCTATGCCAAATTGCACAATGATGTCATGATACCTAACACAACTTGTTGTTTCAAATTTCAGCGAAATCGGACTATGAATGCGCCTATTATGGGTCCAGGATCTTAAATCGAGAGATCGGTCTATAAGGCAGCTATATCCAAATCTAGACCGATCTGAGCCAAATTAAAAACAGATACTAAATGGCCTAAGACTACTCACTGTCCAGATTTTCAGTAAAATCGAACAATAAATGCGCTTTTTATGGGCCCAAGACCTTAAATCGGAAGATCGGTCTATATGGCAGCTATATCCAAATCTGGACCGATCTAAGCCAAATTAAACAAGGATATCAACTGACTTAACACAACTCACTGTTTCAAATTTAAGCGAAATCGGACAATAATTGCGCCTTTTATGGGCCCAAGACCTTAAATCAGCAGTAAATCGGGAGATCGGTCTAGATGACAGCTATACCCAAATCCTGACCGATCTGAGCCAAACTAAAACAGTATATCCAAAGGCTAAACGTTACTGTTTCAAATTTCAGTGAAATCAGACAATAAATGCGCCTGTTATGGGCTTTAGACCCAAAATCGGCAGATCGGTCTATATGGCAGCTATATGTAAATATAGACCGATATGCACCATATTCAGACCGGATGCCAAAGTTCTTAGTACAACTCATTGCTTCAAATTTCAGCGAAATCGGACAAAAATTGCGGCTTTTATGGGCTGAAGACCATAAAGAAGACCCTAGGCAAATATAGGCAGAACGAGGTACTGTAACGTAGTTACAAGAAAAAATATTCAAAAGTTACTAAACTTGAGAAATTACAACCATAAAGTTGCAGAATTGCATACGGTTTCGCAAATTCTTGTGGAAAATGCTGTGAAATGGATCCTCAAATTAGAAACTTGCGTCAAGAAACCGAAAATTATGAGGCGGAATGTTGAACATTTAGAACAAAAAACTGTTTACATCGTCTAAACAAAAAAAAAAAAACTTTGGTAAATGTAAAAGTTGTTACTTAAATTCTTCGAAAAACTCTAATTTCTTAAAAGTTTATGAATAAAAATGACGCCTATGTTGTCAAAATAGATTACTCAACAAAGGTTGATATATTGGATATATCAAATATGATATTTTCAACTCGCCACAAAAAGGATGGCGCAATATTTTTTGGTTGATAAATAAAAATTATTTTGAATAGCCTAAATAGGGGATAATATCATGTAATGAGACCGGCTCAAGCCTCTGCAAACCCCAAGTACACCGTTTAAACTATCAAACATCTCGGTAGAATTGTCGTGGTTAGGGGAATGTTTCTATACAATAAAGTGGACCTCTTGTATTGTATATCCTATATATCGTTATATCTACAAATTATTTTGAAAATTTACAGAATTGTGTCCTTGGATTATCTGAAGACTGTAGGCAAGTCGGATAAATTTTCCAACCGGATAAGAGCCTTAAGCACACTTCTTAATATAGACAACCTAGGTATAGAAGCAATAAAATGTCTGTTCTGTGGTGGCCCCCAAAGTCTCCGAATCTAAATTCGATTGAAAATGTTTGGTATATCATTAAAACTCATATAAGGGGAATACTTCATTTCAGTTCCCATGAATTTTGGTTAACCATTTTAGCTCCGTAGTTAATTATTGGAGGCCACCGTAGCGCAGAGGTAAGCATGTCCGCCTATGACGCTGAACGCCCGGGTTCGAATCCTGGCGTGACCATCATAAAATTTTCAGCGGTGGTTATCCCCTCCTAATGCTGGCGACATTTGTGAGGTACTTAGCCATGAAAAACTTCTCATCAAAAGAGGTGTCGCACTGCGGCACGCCGTTCGGACTCGGCTATAAAAAAGAGGTCCCTTATCATTGAGCTTAAACTTGAATCAGACTGCACTCATTGATATGTGAGAAGTTTGCCCCTGTTCCTCAATGGAGTGTTCATGGGCAAAATTTGCATTTGCAGTTAATTATATCAGTTTCGGTTCGCCTGAACTGAACCGACTCTATGCCCAGGATGGTCCAAGCCTTTATTGAGCACAAGAGATTGTTAAGTTACAACAACGCTGTTAGAACACAATTTGGCTGCACTTGTAACTCAAAACTTGCCTTCCTTTTTTCTAGTTTTGTGATTTTTGTTTTAAAACCCGAAGTGTTCCTATTATTTTGCACAACTAAAAATTGGACTGCTTGTAGCAATAGAGCTTTCTTGTTAAATATCAGTACATGTTTAACATTTTCGTAACAAAAATCGTTTTTGCAATGGCGGTGCATTAAAAAAATTCTATAAAGAATCGATTTAGCTGTCGTTTTACTCGCTTTGGAATCCTTTATTTGTCCGTCTATCTGTTGTCCCTATTTTTTTGCACATAACTGTATATAAGGCCACTCAAAATCCTAGCCTAATTTGACCCAGATCGGTGCAGATTTCGGTATAGCCCCCTATATATTGAGAAAAGACAATGAAACTTCTTTGTCAAATTAGAAATATTTAAAAAGGGGGTTGAAATCGAGAAGTTCCCAAAAGAAACTGTGAAAATACAAGCAAAAATTGCAGTGAAAAATGAAAAGACTACTAAAAAGTGATTTGCAATTAAAAAAATTGAAATCGCTTCGACATTTGGGTATGTTTTAGTCGGAATTTGTTTCTTAAGGTGCGTATTAACTTCAGTTTTCACAGTGAAACTCCATATAAAAAAAAAATAGTGAAAAAAATCTGTGAAAACATTTTCATTTGTGGTACTAAGTTCTTTATTGAGTGAAAAACTAGCTTTCTCTAAAAAGCGTGGACGAAGCGTTTTTCAACTTGGGCCAACATGATAACAAAAGAGTTTTAGTCGCTTTTTCGATCATTGTCGTTTCAATAAACAGTTGTTGTTGGCAAATATAGCTCTTACGTTTTTATTTTTTATAATATAACTACACAAACAATACAGTTTAGCAAAGTAAATTTTGGTGGTGGATCATATGTTTGACGGCGTTTTCATATGAGATCAAAAATGAGAGTAGACTTCATTGAGGTTCAACAAATAGTGAAACAACGTTTTGTGAAAAATTTCCCTGGTGAACGAAGTTAATACCCACCTAAAAACCAAAATTTTTTCCACAACACAATTTAGTTAAGTAAGGGATTCTTAAATAATATCCATGACAAAGCAATTTTAAGTATACATATTAAAATATTTAAGCCCCACACCACAACCGTGGAACAGAGTATTATAACTTAGTGCTTTTATTTGCAAAGCTAAAAAAATACCATTAAGCATACCGATTGGTTTGAACTACTTCCTGATTCGATTTAACTATGTGCGTTTGTCTGTTTATCCATGTTTTCTTGTAATCAAGGTACAGGTCGCATTCATTCTTCTGCAAATATTACTGAAACAATACGCGAACTGACCTATAGTGACCTACCAATATTGAAAAGTACGCGAACACACTTATAGTGTTCTATTTGTCTATCCTTTCAAGAATGTATTTTTTGACATTTTAAACACAAATAGAAATGTTAATATGTTTAATTAGCTGTGTCTTTATAACCATAATCGTTTCCTCTAAAATCGACCACTAAGTAAATGAGTAGAACATTGTCGTCCATGTCGCAAATAATATTTATAAATACATATTTATATATATGTACTCCGTTACAATCGGGGACATTTTTCCTTGCAATTGTGACTGATAAATTTTAACAATTTGGATGAGGAAATTTATACTGCATGAAAAGTTTTTTTTTTTTCGTTAGACTCACAGAGGCTTTGGAATGTAAACTAGAGATTTCTAAATTCTTTTATACTCAAACAACTAATTTTCGATTGATTTTTATTTGAAACTTTGAACTGTCAAGACGTTGTTCGGAAAGGACAGAAAATAATTAATTTTTGTTTAAAATTTTATTAGAATTTTTCATTTAAAACGAAGAAAATTCTAAGATTTTTTTACAATTTTGTCAAATAGCGCGTTAGAAAAGAAGCTTTGGCTTTCAGTTTTTGTGGAAAATCGCCGTGTTCCACATCGTTCAAGAAGATTCTAAAGGATTTTTGTGAGGCAATATTTTACCTACCACTGAAAATTTTAAAAGGAAATCTAGAAGAATCTCTACGAAACTACACAAGCATTTGACGATATAATTTTAACTGGACTTTGGAAAATTTGTATAACCGGACGCAACAAAAATAGTAAATCTGATTAGTAAATCTATTTGGAATTGCCGCTAAAGCGGGAATTCCCCATCAAATGGCAACTATTTAAGGAGGGCATTCATTGAAGCCAATATCACATAAGGATGTTCTCCATCAATTTAACAATATTTTGCAACCAAATGCTGTCTTTTAAATGGAAGAAACCCTAATTTAAAAATTCTACTTAATGAATTAGCTATCGAAATAATTTAACAACATTTTATACAAACCGTGAGCTCAGCAAACTAAATTTAAAAAAAAAAAGAAAGAATTTCAGCTGCCAAAACAATGAATAACTCCCAGTCAACAGGCCTGATGACAACGTTGAATTAACGGGTGAGTCCTTATTTTATTTTTACATTCGCGATTTAGTTTGCATATGCTCAAATACCTACAACTAGTACACTTTAAAAAATCATAGAAATCAAAAAGATTTCTTCTGCTCATTTATTAATTGTTTTAATTTTTTTTTTTTTTTTGTTTAACATTTAAAATAATTATTACTAGTTTTTTTTTTTATCAAATTTGCAATTAATATTTCCTCTTATCTTAATATGATTGATAGCATCACTTTTTACTATTGTTTTGATTAATTTTAAATATATATTGTAATGAATTTCTAAGCATTATCCGTTCATTTGTGAAAGGTGATGGTCTTTAAGTAGAGGAGGTTATTTAAGGGCTGAAAGAACTTGGAATTCAGCATGGTAGGGTGGGAAGCTGAGCAGTTACGAGATCAATAACTGCATCCTGTAGTAATAACATCATCTTCCTATTTCTCCCTTTTCTATTTCCTTACTTCATTTTCTACCTCTATCCTTTTCAAGAGCTACCTTATTTTACTTTTATGTTTGCGAAACCGAGTCTACTTCTGAAGGGAAAGAACTGCCCCAAGACTGAGCGCGGCCGGGGCAAGGAGGTAGCCACTCCCAGAGGAAGTAGAGTCCGTGTGGTGGTTCGTTACACAATGTATCGGGTATTATGAGGACACTTGAGTACAGAGCCACATGAAATTTTTGTAGTTCAACGGCGTTGTACCCGTGATAATTAGTAACGAGGATGGCAACCCTGGGTTGAGAAAAATAATTTTAAAATGGAAAAAAAGGATGGAAATAGCGTGTACATATGAAAAAAAATAATAATTTTATAATTAATAATAATAGAGCTTTCAAACGAACCAATAAACAAATTTTTTTTAAAATGTCCTCGAAAGTCCAGTGTCCCCGAAAGTCACGGTACATGACAAAACTTTTGAGGACTGTCCCCAAAAAGCCAAAATGTTCTCAAAAGTACCGGTAGATAGGAAAAGTGTCCCCAAAAGTCTCAGTACACATACATATATATATATATATATATATATATATATATATATATATATATATATATATATATATATATATATATATATATATATATATATATATATATATATACATACATATGTATATATTGGGTTGCCCAAAAAGTAATTGTGTGGATTAATTGTGGATTTTATATATATATATATATATCTGTTTGTAACACCTCCAAATATGCGTCGTATCATAAAGTATATATATTCTTCATCCTCATGTCATTTTAGGTCGATCTAGCCATGTCCGTCCGCCTGTCTGTCCAAAGCACGCTAACTTTCAAAGGAGTAAAGTTAGCCGATTTGTTTGAGCCTCTCTCTCAATTCTCATCCGATTTGACTCAAATTTTCCACGTGGTGGTTTGTATCACTTCCAATAACTGCGCTAAGTGTGATTCGAATCGATCCATGTTTTGATGCAGCTCCCATATAAACCGATCTTGGGTCTTCTTCAGCCACTAGATGGCGCAGTTTTTGTCCGATTTGACTGAAATTTTGAATGAGGTGTTTTGTTATGACTTCAAATAACTGTGCGAAGTATGGTGCAAGTCGGTACATAGCCTGATAAAGCTGCTATATAAACCGATCTGGGATCTTGACCTCTTGATCCCCTAGAGGACGCAATTCTCATACGACTTGGAAGACATTTTGTACAACGGCTTCTCTCATGACCTTCAACATACGTGTCTATTATGGTCTGAATCGATCAATAGCTTGATACAGCTACCATATAAACCGATCTCCCGATTTTGCTTCTTGAGCCCCTACAAGCGCAATTCTTATCCGAATGAACTGAAATATTACACCATGACTTCTACAATGTTCAGCATTCATTTATGGTCCGAATCGGACTATAACATGATATAGTTCCATGATGAAAGGTATTTAAGGGTAGATTACGAAAGTTACATTTAAATTTGCGTTCAAGTCTTGGTGGCGCTTTTTCTCCTAAAGATAAGTCAATTGGGTTATTTAACTCATTATGACAATATGGGACTCAAAAGAAAGGTATTTGGTAGTAGAAAAAAAATTTGATATCCAATTTTGGAGTCATGTGTTTTGGGATACGCCCTATGGCAATATGGGGCTCAAATTAAAGGGATTTGGAGGTGCAGCACGAATTTGATATCCATATTTTAGTCGAAATGTCTGAGGTGCCATCCCTCCCCTAAAAAGCACTTCTCATTAACCTAATTTTTAAAAACACCAGGAATCGAAGAGAGGCAAACGTCTCACACGTCAATGAGTGCTTTCCGATTCAAGTTTAAACTCAATGATAAAGGACCTTTTTTTATAGAAGAGTCCGAACGGCGTCCCGCAGTGCAACACCTCTTTGAGGAAAATTTTTTTAATGACCATGCATGGCATTGTACCTCGCAAATGTCGCCAACCACCGCTTTGTCCGATGTTCTTTGCGGGATTCGAGCGCGTTCAGCGTAATAGGCTAGAATACAACGAATTCGATATCCGCATTCAGGGCGAAGTGTCCCCACCCTAACAAGATATTAGGACGTTAAAGAAGACGCAGCGGAGCGGGCCTGGTTCGGCTAGTATATATATATATGGGAGCTATATCTAAATCTGAACAGATTTCTATAAAAGACACTAGTAATGTCGATAATCAAGAGAAAATCCTCCCTGCTAAAATTCGTGAGAATCGGTTAACAATTGAACATTTCATTGCATTATTACTGAAAATTGGACGAAAATATATATGGGAGATATATCCAAATCTGAACAGATTTTTTTCCAATTTCAATAGGCTTCATCTCTAGACTGAAAACCATTCATGTACTAAATTTTAAGACGATCGGATGAAAACTGCGACCCGTCCAAAGTACGCAGTTTTCATTCGACTTTCATCCGACTTTGGACATAGCTAAATCGAATCGGAAAGTGATTCTGAGTCGATCGGTATACTTATCAATGGGTTTATCTCTCTTCCCTCTGGGTATTACAAACAAATGCACTAAGTTATAATACCATGTACCACAGTAGTGGTGTAGGGTATAATTACTATGGCATCAAACAATTTATCAGATGCTTACGTGCATGTGTACACACAAATGTGAGTGTGTGGGTCGTACTGAAATTCATATATGTTGGTGTAATTTCAACCAAAATCATTTATTTGTAAAAATAATTAGATTTTGTAATATTTTCACTGTTATAAGTAAACAAAAGCAGAAACTTTCCAAAAGCCTTTGTCAGCATCTTCCACTTTAATCCAAATATTGTTGTTGTACAATAATTGCCAAAAGACCAAAAGCACTACACATTCTTTCACAAACCTTATTATTTCATACTGAATGATTGAGTTGCTTGTTGTGAAAGAATTATTTATTTCTCTTTCGAGTATATTCCACTCAGGTCAAATACATGTGAGCAACATCACTAACATTAACAAAAACTCAGTTACAATTAGAAGTTTGCGTAAGAAAATGACTTGTTACACAGCAACTGTAGTTGTGCTCTCAATGGGTGTCCCGAAATGTAAATTTTCCCTAGATGAAAAAACAAGTTATGATGAAACGAACACATTTCGGCAAATTTTTCCGTTTGTTCTTTTATATGGAGTTTCAACGCGAAAAACGAATATAGTACTGGCTTTGGAAGAGATTAGAACATGGGATGTAGTCGATTGCCAGAAAAGCAGAAAGCAATTGGTTCCATATGGGGTTTCGCGCTGAAACGCGACAAAGAAGGGAAAATAGAGAGTTTAAAGGCGAGAATGGTAAAGAAAGGAGAATTTCTCCTTGTAATTGACGCCGCTCCACGCTACAAGACGCACTATTTTGGCAATAGCACATTCAGAAAAAAGTGGTTCATGGAATTAATTTAAAAACTTATTCCAATTGAATAAGCCAATTTTAATATAATTTGTATCCATATTGGATAAAACAAGAAAAATTGGAAGTGTTAAATAAAATTTACACATCTTTAGTTAGTGGCAAATAGTTCATAAACTTGAATTAGGTAATTAATGTTACTCACCCAAAATTCTATTCAACAAATAAAATATTCTTTTGATAGAAAACGCTTTTATTAACTCATGATAAAAGTTTCGTTGTTTTCAACGAAACTACATAAAATCGATTTTCTTCAAGATGAACATAAATTTGTAAAAATTAGTTTATAAAATTTCCTAAATTTTGATAGTTTTATGCGACGTAGAAAATAAAAGGTTTCAACTTAAAATTTTGTTAAAATAAAGTTGATTTGAACTGGTTTTTAGTGTAATAAAATTGCTATATGTACTTGAACAATTTTTTTCTAAATTAGTAAGCACATTTATTTACATAAAATATTGACTACGATGTTTTATTTGTTTTAAATATGTCATTTAGTATTTTTCAAATTTGTACGTTTTTATAGAATTTATGCAATTTCTCGATTGAAATTTTAAAAACTTTAAAGTTTTAGTAAAATAGCTAAATGTAAATTAATAAAACGAACGAAATGCCTAATACGGCCTTCTACAGACGGCCAAATATTAAACTTTTAATTTTGCAAAGAATACTTTTAAAATTTTATGCCAGCGAAAAATTTATTTATCGTAAAATGAAGTGAAACAATCTTATATATAACAAGTAAAAGCGTGCTAAGTTCGGCCGGGCCGAATCTTATATACCCTCCACCATGGATCGCATTTGTCAAGTTGTTTTCCCGGCATCTCTTCTTAGGCAAAAAAAAAGGATATAAGAAAAGAGTTTCTCTGCTATTAAAACGATATCAAGATATGGTCCGGTTCGGACCACAATTAAATTATATGTTGGAGACCTGTGTAAAATTTCAGCCAATTCGTATAAGAATTGCGACCATTGGGGCTCACGAAGTAAAATAGAGAGAACGATTTATATGGGATCTGTATCGGGCTATAGACTGATTCAGACCATAATAAACACGTTTGTTGATGGTCATGAGAGGATCCGTCGTACAAAATTTCAGGCATATCGGATAATAATTGCGACCTCGGTAATTGCGAAGTCAAGATCCCAGATCGGTTTATATGGCAGCTATATCAGGTTATGTACGGATTTGAACCTTATTTGACACAGTTGTTGAAAGTAAAAATAAAATACCTCTTGCAAAATTTCAGCCAAATCGGATAGGAATTGCGCCCTCTAGACGCTCAAGAAGTCAAATCCCCAGATCTGTTTATATGACAGCTATATCAGGTTATGGACCGATTTCAACCAAACTTGGCACAGTTGTTGGGTATCATAACAAAACACGTCGTGCGAAATTCCATTCCATTCGGATAAGAATTGCGCCCTCTAGAGGCTCAAGAAGTCAAGACCCCTGATCGGTTTATATGGCAGCTATATCAGGTTATGCACCGATTTGAACCATACTTGGCACAGTTGTTGGATATAATAACAAAACACGTCGTGCAAAATTTCATTCTGATCGGATAAGAATTGCGCACGCTAGAGGCTCAAGAAGTCAAGACCCAAGATCGGTTTATATGGCAGCTATATCAGGTTATGGACCGATTTGAACTATACTTGGCGCAGTTGTTGGATATCATAACAAAACACGTAGTGCAAAATTTCATTCCAATCGGATAAGAATTGCGCACTCTAGAGGCTCAAGAAGTCAAGACCCAAGATCGGTTTATATGGCAGCTATATCAAAACATGGACCGATATGGCCCATTTACAATACCAACCGACCTACACTAATAAGAAGTATTTGTGCAAAATTTCAAGCGGCTAGCTTTACTCCTTCGGAAGTTAGCGTGCTTTCGACAGACAGACGGACGGACGGACGGACGGACGGACGGACGGACGGACGGACGGACAGACGGACGGACATGGCTAGATCGACATAAAATGTCACGACGATCAAGAATATATATACTTTATGGGGTCTCAGACGAATATTTCGAGTAGTTACAAACAGAATGACGAAATTAGTATACCCCCCATCTTATGGTGGAGGGTATAACAAGTGAAAGCGTGCAAAGTTCGGCCGAGCCGAATCTTATATACCCTCCACCATGGATCGCATTTGTCGAGTTCTTTTCCCGGCATCTCTTCTTAGGCAAAAAAAAGGATATAAGAAAAGATTTGCTCTGCTATTAGAGCGATATTAAGATATGGTCCGGTTTGGACCACAGTTAAATTATGTTTATGTTGGAGACCTGTGTAAAATGTCAGCCAATTCGAATAAGAATTGCGCTCTTTGTGGGCTCAAGAAGTAAAATAATAAACACGTATGTTAATGGTCATGAGAGAATCCGTCGTGCAAAATTTCAGGCAAATCGGATAATAATTGCGACCTCTAGAGGCTCAAGAAGTCAAGCCCCCAGATCTGTTTATATGACAGCTATGTCAGGTTATGAACCGATTTAAACCATATTTGGCACAGTTGTTGGATATCACAACAAAACACGTCGTGCAAAATTTTATTCTGATCGGATAAAAATTGCGCACGCTAGAGGCTCAAGAAGTCAAGACCCAAGATCGGTTTATATGGCAGCTATATCAGGTTATTGACCGATTTGAACCATACTTTGCACAGTTGTTAGATATCATAACAAAACACGTCGTGCAAAATTTCATCCCAATCGGATAAGAATTGCGCACTCTAGAGGTTCAAGAAGTCAAGACCCAAGATCGGTTTGTATGGCAGCTATATTAAAACATGGACCGATATGGCCCATTTACAATACCAACCGACCTACACCAATAAGAAGTATTTGTGCAAAATTTCAAACGGCTAGCTTTACTCCTTCGGAAGTTAGCGTGCTTTCGACAGACAGACGGACGGACGGACAGACGGACGGACATGGCTTGATCGACATAAAATTTCACGACGATCAAGAATATATATACTTTATGGGGTCTCAGACGAATATTTCGAGTAGTTACAATCAGAATGACGAAATTAGTATACCCCCCATCTTATGGTGGAGGGTATAAAAAGATATAAGAAAAGATTTGCTCTGCTATTAGAGCGATATCAAGATATGGTCCGGTTTGGACCACAATTAAATTATATGTTGGAGACCTGTGTAAAATGTCAGCCAATTCGAATAAGATTTGCGCCCTTTGGGGGCTCAAGAAGTAAAATAGAGAGATCGATTTATAAGGGAGCTGTATCGGCCTATAGACCGATTCAGACCATAATAAACACGTTTGTTAATGGTCATGAGAGAATCCGTCGTACAAAATTTCAGGCAAATCGGATAATAATTGCGACCTCTAGAGGCTCAAGAAGTCAAGATCCCAGATCGGTTTATATGGCAGTTATATCAGGTTATGAACCGACTTGTACTTTATTTGACATAGTTGTTGAAAGTAACAATAAAAAACGTCTTGCGAAATTTCAGCCAAATCGGATAGGAATTGCGCCCTTTAGAAGCTCAAGAAGTCAAGACCCAAGTTCGGTTTATATGACAGCTATATAAGGTTATGGACCGATTTGAACAATACTTGGCACAGTTGTTGGATATCGTAACAAAATACTTCGTGCAAAAATTCATTTAAATCGGATAAGAATTGCGCCCTCTAGAGGCTCAAGAAGTCAAGGCCCAAGATCGGTTTATATCACAGCTATATAAGGTTATGGACCGATTTGAACCATACTTGGCACAGTTGTTGGATATCGTAACAAAACACGTCGTGCAAAATTTCATTCCAATCGGATAAGAATTGCGCACTCTACAGGCTCAAGAAGTAAAGACCCAAGATCGGTTTATATGGCAGCTATATCAGGTTATAAACAGATTTGAACCATACTTGGCACAGTTGTTGGATATAATAACAAAACACGTCGTGCAAAATTTCAACCCAATCGGATAAGAATTGCGCACTCTAGAGGCTCAAGAAGTCAAGACCCAAGATCGGTTTATATGGCAGCTATATCAAAACATGGACCGATATGGCCCATTTACAACACCAACCGACCTACACTAATAAGAAGTATTTGTGCAAAATTTCAAGCGGCTTGCTTTACTCCTTCGGAAGTTAGCGTGCTTTCGACAGACAGACGGACGGACGGACGGACAGACGGACGGACATGGCTAGATCGGCATAAAATTTCACGACGATCAAGAATATATATACTTTATGGGGTCTCAGACGAATATTTCGAGTAGTTACGATCAGAATGGCGAAATTAGTATACCCCCATCTTATGGTGGAGGGTATAAAATCAATTTGTGTTTGTTTGTGTGTTCCTTATAGACTCAGAAACGGCTGAACCGATTTGCTTAAAATTTTCACAGATGGTGCACAATGACCCCGTGGTGAAAATAGGGTACTACATTTTATGATATCTGAAGAGGGGGCGGACCCTCCCCCTTACCCTAATTTGCAGAAACGCCAGATCTCGGATATGGGTGGTGCTATTTGAGCGAAATTTTGTGTGCTCTAATATAGTTCCCTAAAAATAAAAATTTGGTATCCAAATTTCGGATAGGATACCTAGGGGGACTGCCCCACCCTAAAACCTACCAAATATATATTAGAATAATCACGACAATATGGGACTCAAATGAATGGTATTTAGAATAAGAAAACGTATCTGACATCCAATTGTCGGACCAACTGCTAGGGGGACCACCCCAAGCCCCAAAACACCCCTAAATCAGACATATTTACCGACCATGGGCATATGGGACTCAAATGAAAGGTATTTGCGAGTAGAATACGAATCTGATATCCAAATGTGGTACCATGTTTCTGGGGGTCCACCTCTTCCCGAAAACACCCCTCAAACTGGAGCTATTTACTGACCATGGGTATATGGGGCTTAAATAAAAGGTATTTGAATGTAGAATACGAATCTGATATCCAAATATGGGACCAAGTATTTGGGGGGCCGCCTCTCACCAAAAACATCATGGGGTTCAAATAAATGATATATAGATATATGAGAATAGAGCACGTTGCTGATATATTTTTCGGGCTAAGTGGTTGGGGGACCACCCCAATCCCCAAAACACCTCTTAATCGGGCATATTTACCGACTATGTCAATGTGGAGCTTAAATGAAAGGTATTGGGGGGTAGAACAAGGATTGATACCCATTTCCGGGACCAATTCGCAATTCTTATCCGATTGGAATGACATTTTGCACGACGTCTTTTGTTATGATATCCAACAACTGTGCCAAGTATGGTTCAAATCGGTCCATAACCTGATATAGCTGCCATATAAAACGATCTTGGGTCTTGACTTCTTGAGCCTCTAGAGGGCGCAATTCTTATCCGATTTGAATGCATTTTTGCACGAAGTGTTTTGTTGTGATATCCAACAACGGTGCCAAGTGTGGTTTAAATCGGTTCATAACCTGATATAGCTGTCATATAAACAGATCTGGGGACTTGACTTCTTGAGCTTCTAGAGGGCGCAATTCCTATCCGATTTGAATGAAATTTTGCATGACGTATTTTATTATGACTTTCAGTTTCAAATCGGTTCATAACCTGAAATAGCTGCCATATAAACCGATCTGGGAATTGACTCTTGAGCCTCTAGAGGTCGCAATTATAATCCGATTTGCCTGAAATTTTGTACGACGGATCCTCTCATGACCATCAACATACGTGTTTATTATGACCTGAATCGGTCTATAGCCCGATACAGCTCCCATATAAATCGATCTCTAGTTTACTTCTTGAGCCCCCAAAGGGCGCAATTCTTATTGGAATTGGCTGATATTTAACACTGTTCTCCAACATGTAATTTAATTGTGGTCCAAACCGGACCATATCTTGATATCGCTCTAATAGCAGAGCAAATCTTTTCTTATATCCTTTTTTTCCTTAGAAGAGATGCCGGGAAAAAAACTCGACAAATACAATCCATGGTGGAGGGTATGTAAGATTCGGCCCGGCCGAACTTAGCACGCTTTTACTTGTTTTGATTTGTGATGTTTTTAAATTAATAAAAACTAATTTCATGCTATTAGATGAATTACTTATTATTTTTGTCGATTCGTCGTTGTGTTTTTCGTTTTTTTTTTTTTTTGAGTAGAGTTGCCAGAGAGAAAAAATAGATAACGATTTTTGTTCACGAAGAATTGGAGAAAAACGTAATCGTTATTGCAAACGGTTTTTGTACCCTGCACCACCACTGTGGTACAGGGTATTATAGATTTGTGAATTTGTTTGCAACGCTAAGAAGGAGAAGAGCTAGACCCATCGATGGGCATACGGATCGGCTTAGAATCACTTGATTCGATTTAGCTATGTCCGTATGTCCGTTTGTCCGTCAGTCTGTCCATGTATTCTTGTAATCAAGGTACAGGTCACATTTGTTGTCCGAATTCCACAAAATGTTGTGTATTTTTTGTTCCAAGGACGAACGCTATTAATTTTGAAAAAAATCGGTCCAGTTTTAGATATAGCTCCAATATATATCTTTCATCCGATGTGCCCTTTTATAGCTGTAGAAGCCACAATTTTAGTCCGATCGTTACAAAATTTGGCTCGAAGTGCTTTTTCTGACGTCAATATGTGTGCGAAATTTCATCATAATCGGATCAGACTTATAAATAGCTCCCATATATATCTTTCATCCGATATGCCCGATTAAAACTGTAGGAGTCACAATTTTGGTGCGATCTCTACCAAGTTTGGCATGAAAGGTTTCGTGTGACGTCCCAATATGTGTGCAAAATTTCATCTTAATCGGTTCAGATTTAGATATAGCTCCCATATATAATTTTCGCCCGATTTGCCCTATTAAGGCTGTAGAAGGGACAATTTTTTCCGATCTTTAAAAATTTGGCACGAAGTGCTGTTTGTGACGTCCCAATATGTGTGCGAAATGTCATCATAATCGGATCAGATTTATATATAGCTCCCATGTATATCTTTCAATCGATATGCCCCTTTAAAGCCACAATTTCTGTCCCATCCTTACAAAATTTGGCATGAAGCGTTTTATTCAACGTTTTCATATGTGTGAAAAGTTCCATAAAAATCGGTCCAGATTTAGATATAGCTTTCATATATATTTTTCATCCGATATGGACTTTTAAGGCTGTAGAAACCACAATTTTGGCCCGATCTCTACAAATTTTTTCATGAGATGGTTTAATTGGCATTCCAATACGTGTGCAAAATTACTCGGTGGTGTAGGGTATTATAAAGTCGGTCCGCCCGACTTTTGCTCTTTCCTTTCTGGTTTTTTATACCTTCCACCATAAGATGGGGGGTATACTAATTTCGTCATTCTGTTTGTAACTACTCGAAATATTCGTCTGAGACCCCATAAAGTATATATATTCTTGATCGTCGCGACATTTTATGTCGATCTAGCCATGTCCGTCCGTCTGTCCGTCCGTCCGTCCGTCCGTCTGTCTGTCGAAAGCACGGTAACTTCCGAAGGAGTAAAGCTAGCCGCTTGAAATTTTGCACAAATACTTCTTATTAGTGCAGGTCGGTTGGTTTTGTAAATGGGCCATATCGGTCCATGTTTTGATATAACTGCCATATAAACCGATCTTGGGTCTTGACTTCTTGAGCCTCTAGAGTGCGCAATTCTTATCCGATTGGGTTGAAATTTTGCACGACGTGTTTTGTTATTATATCCAACAACTGCGCCAAGTATAGTTCAAATCGGTCCATAACCTGATATAACTGCCATATAAATCGATCTTGTGTCTTGACTTCTTGAGCCTCTAGCGTGCGCAATTCTTATCCGAATGGAATGGAATTTCGCACGACGTGTTTTGTTATGATACCCAACAACTGTGCCAAGTATGGTTTAAATCGGTCCATGTTTTGATATAGCTGTCATATAAACCGATCTTGGGTCTTGACTTCTTGAGCCTCTAGCGTGCGCAATTCTTATCCGAATGGAATGGAATTTCGCACGACGTGTTTTGTTATTATATCCAACAACTGTGCCAAGTTTGGTTGAAATCGGTTTATAACCTGATATAGCTGTCATATAAACAGTTCTGGGGATTTGACTTCTTGAGCTTTTAGAGGGCGCAATTCCTAACCAATTTGGCTGAAATTTTGCATGAGGTATTTTATTTTTACTTCAAAAACTGTGTCAAATAAGGTTCAAATCGGTTCATAACCTGATATAGCTGCCATATAAACCGATCTGGGATCTTGACTTCTTGACCCCAAGAGGTCGCAATTGTTATCCGATATGCCTGAAATTTTGTACGACGGATCCTCTCATGACCATCAACAAACGTGTTTATTATGGTCTGAATCGGTCCATAGCCCGATACACATCCCATATAAATCGTTCTCTCTATTTTACTTCGTGAGCCCCAATGGGCGCAATTCTTATACGAATTGGCTGAAATTTTGCACAGGTCTCCAACATATAATTTAATTGTGGTCCGAACCGGACCATATCTTGATATCGTTTTAATAGCAGAGCAACTCTTTTCTTATATTCTTTTTTGCCTAAGAAGAGATGCCGGGAAAAGAACTCGACAAATGCGATCCATGGTGGAGGGTATATAAGATTCGGCCCGGCCGAACTTAGCACGCTTTTACTTGTTTTGACATATAAACGATGCTCATGTTGCGGTACTGATCAACTTTTAAACTGTATATTACTCACTAATCTAAAGAATTTAACAAAATTTAAATTTTTATTACGAAAAAGACCAACAATAGAGTTTGGTTATCTTTGCCAATTTAATTACAGCGTATTCCGGTGATAATCCAATGAACACGGAGTTGACTTTGGAGAAGTTGTTGACAGAGACGCATAAAAAAGGAATAAATGAGCTAGTTCTCATTAACAACGATGAAATATTTAAGTTAATGGCCATGGAAGAATTCAAAAGGTTATATTTTAAACTACCCATTATCAACAAGCAAACGAAACACACAAAAGAAACAATGATGTTAAAAGATACACCGGGAACTAATTTTGAGGTAGTATCAATTGATAAAGTTGAACCGTTGAGAATATCACATTGTTATAGATATATTTTAATAATCCAATGTGATTTAACGAAATATATAGTAGCATGTCTTATGGATGCGAAGACATTAGAAGAGAATTCATTTTGTTTTATGGAAATTTTAAAACTCTCAGTTAATGACTGAGATATGTCTTTTGCTGGATATTAAACAAATATTGAGTGCTCCATACCACCACGAGACTAGGGATTTAAAGTGAAATTCAAATTTCGAATTTTCTACTTTTTCTGATAATCAAAAAGTCCATTAAAATTAAATAAAAAAGTCGACTTTTTTCGATTATCAAAAGTCGACTTTTTTACTTTTTTATAGAAAAAAAAAATAACTTTTTACAGAAAAAATAAGACTTGAGACTTTTTTATACCAACCACCATAGGATGGGGATATACCCATCTTGTCATTTCGTTTGTAACACCTCGAAATATTCATTTAAGATCCCATAAACTATATGTATTCTTGATCGTCTCGTCGTTCTGAATCGATCTAGCCATGTCCGTCCGTCCGTCCGCTTGTCGACATCACGAGAGTGGTCGAATGTGTAAAGCTAGCTGCTTCAAAATTTGCACAGATACCTAATATTGATGTTGGTCTTTGAGGATTGCAAATGAACAATATTAGATCAAATTTAGATACAAATCCCATATACATAAACCGATCTCCCGATTTGACTTCTTGAGCCCCTGATAGCAGCAATTTTGTCCGACTTCGCTGAAATTTGAAACAGGAAGTTATACTATGGGGTTCGATATTCAAACCAAATATCGGACTATATTTACATATAGCTGCTGCTGAAGCCCATTACCCGATTTCGCTGAAATTTTAAATGGCGAGTTTTTATAAGCCTCCCGACATCCGACCGAAATTTGGTTTAGATCGGACAATAATTAGATATAGCTGCCATATAGACCGATCTGCCTATCTTAGTCCTTGGGCCCATAAAGACAGAGTTTTTTTTGCACAGTGACCTATTCTAAAAGGTATTAGAGTAAACAAGTAAAAAGGCATTAATTTGCATTTGAGTACCATATTGTCATGATTGAAACTTAGGCACCCCACCGGGACAATGGATACTATTGTACATTTTTGTTTATAGTTCAAATAAGAGTACAAAAAAATTTGCTTGGATCACCCATCTTCGAGATTTGGCGTTTTTGAAAACTAGAACAATAAAGAGTTTTTTTGGGGTGGGATGACCCTCAAAAATTGCGCCTTGGGTATGGATATCAAATTCGTGCTCTACTCCCAAATACTTCTTATTTGAGTTCCATATCTCCATTGTCGGTAAACTTGGGTACTGGAACTCAAGTTTTAATATCATATTCTACTCTTCAATACTTTTCATTTATACCCATATTGCCCCAATGGATAAATTTTTGATTTTGGGTGGTGTTTTTCGGATCACGTTTACAATCATAACTTAAAAAATAGTCGAAGCAGCCGGCGAAAATCGAATTGAAACTAAATCCTTTTCGACTTTTCTCCCACTTTTTGACTTTTTGGCTTTTTCGATTTTTTTGACTATTCGACATTTTTCGACTTATTTCGATTTTTTTCAACTTTTCGACTTTTTGGCTTTTTTCGAATTCAAAGTCGATTATTCGACTTTTTTAAACAGTAAAAGTCAACTTCGACTTTTTTGCACAAAAAATCTATTGGTCGAAAATCGACTTTTAGATCTCTACGCGGGACCCTAGCTTCGGTAGAGCGAAATCATAGAGTGCTCAATGAATTTCTGCTAAATTTCTCAAAGATGATGAATGGGACGCTTGGATACCGTATATTTCATTTGCCTACAATACTACGACCCAAACTATACTCCTTACGAGTGAGTTTTTGGTAAACTGCCATATTTACCCAATGATGAAGTTAGAAAAAGACAACATTTTATAATATCGAAGATTATTCCAATGAAATGAAGCAAATTCTAGTATGAATGGAAGTATGGTTCATCCAGTGCATAGCCTGATATAGCTGTCATAAAAACCGATCTGGGGTCTTGACTTCTTGAGCCCTTAGAGGGCGCAAATCCTCCCCGATTTCGCTGAAATTTAGCATGACGTGTTTCATTATGACTTTCAACAAATGTGCATAGTATGGGCTTTAGGACGATGTTTGACAAAAAGATGTAGAGGTCTTTAAAAACTCACTGTTTCAAATTTCATTAATATCGGATGAAAAACTCTCCTTTTATGGTCGTCCTCCTTTTGTAGGCTCATTGCACTATATTGTGAAATCGGTCTATATGGCAGATATATCGAGATAAGGTCCGATCTTGACCACATTTAACAGGAATGGGTAGGGGTTTACCAGAACAAACCGTGCCGATTCGGGTAATAAATGGATATTTTATGGCCTCAGTACCCTATATAAAGAGTTCTGGCGATCGGCTTATAGGGCAGCTATATCCACATATAGTCCGATCTGAACCAAACCTCACAAAAATGGGTAAGTGTCTACCAGAACTCACTGTGCCAAATTTCATCGAAATCCTATGAAAATGATCAATTTATTGCCTCAAGACTTTAAGTCTGGAGATCGGTCTATATATAACTTAAATCCGATTTTATGATATCAAAAAGTCAGGTTTAGGATACAAAGAATTCGAAATCATCAAAATTTGATTGGAAAATGTTTTTATACCCAAGACATCTGCAAAATTATAAATACCCATTTTTTGTGTATAAATGTGTAAATACCCAGGAATTTACCCCATCTACCGGGTAAATACCTTTTGGGTATTTACCCATCGCCCATCTCTACTCTATCACCTGAATTACAATATGATTAGAATTGTTGTTTATTTTAAAGGATTATTGTAAGAATAGACTAAGTACCTTTATGCCCAAAAAGTAATTGCGGATTTTTTAAGAGAAAGTAAATGCATTTTTAATAAAACTTAGAATGAACTTTAATCAAATATACTTTATTTACACTTTATTTCTAAAGCAAGCTAAAAGTAACAGCTGATAACTGACAGAAGAAAGAATGCAATTACAGAGTCACAAGCTGTGAAAAAATTGTCAACGCCGGCTATATGAAAAATCCGCAATTACTTTTTGGGCAACCCAATATATATGGACGATGAAATAAAAATGAAGGACAGAAGTCAAAAAGAACTTAAGCCAGCATTTCAACTTAAATATATCAAATTGAATTTTTCATTTAGTTTGAAAAGTCTCCTAGTTGTGCCTGCAAACCCAAATCCATTTTTCTGTGCCAGTGGCGTTATGAAACGCCGGCAAATCTTTTAGGCAGGCCCTTTTAGACATCCCAATGAAGACACCATAGCGTAAGATTGCCAACAAAGACTACAAAAATGTTGTATACAATACAATATGTATTGGACGACTACAATATTTTTAGAAATTCGTACGCTTAGTTAGTAAAATGTGTCAATTGGTACTTATTTTTACAAATTGATCTAAATCGTCTATGTTATGCAAAATGGTTTTTTTGCGGATTGAGTTAGAGCTCTGAAATTTTGGATACCGGTACAACTTGCCAGTATTACCGAGCGACTAGAAATTTTTTTTCTTATTCGTACATTAAGGAACTAAAACGTATAAAATAGCATATTCTTTTTTATACCCTCCACCATAAGTTGGGGTATACTAATTTCGTCATTCTGTTTGTAACTACAGGAAATTTTGGTCTGAGACCCCATAAAGTATATATATACTCTTGATCTTCGTTACATTTAATATCGATTAAGCCATCCCCGTCCGTCTGTCTGACGAAAGCACTCTAACTTTCGAAGGAGTAAAGCTGGCCGCTTGATATTTTGCACAAATACCTCTTATTAGTGTAGGTCGGTTGGGATTGTTTATAGGTCATATCGGTCCTTGTTTTGATATAGCTGCCATATAGACCGATCTTGGGTCTCGACTTGTTGAGCCTCTAGAGGGCGCAATTCTTATCCGATGGGAATGAAATTTTGCACGACGTGTTTCGCTATTACTTCCAACAACTGTACTAAATTAGGTTCAAATCGGTTCATAACCTGATATAGCTGCCATATAAACCGATCTTGAATCTTGACTTCGTGAGCACAAGAGGGCGCAATTCTTATTCGATTCGAATGAAATTTTGCACGAAGTATTTTGTTATGATATGTGCCAAGTATGGTTCAAATCGGTCAATTACCTGATATAGGTGTCATATAAACCGATCTGATTTGGCTGAAATTTAGCATAACATATTTTATTATGACTTTAAACAACTGTGCCAAATAAGGTTCAAATCGGTCAATAACCTGATATAGCTGCCATAAAAACCGATCTGGGATCTTGACTTCTTGAGCCTCTAGAGGTCGCAATTTTTATCCGATTTGGGAAAAATTTTGTACAACGGCTTTTCCCATGGCCTGTCCAATATGGTCTGAATCGATCTATAGCTTGTTTGAATTTATACATTAAGGTACAAAAAAAAAAGTGCCGAGAAGGTACGAAACGGGATAACTTCACACCGTCCGAACGGGTAAAGCTAGAACTTCGAAATTTGGCTTAAAATGGATCTGTTGCGAAATAATGAGGGTAGAAAGAAACAAGTAATCAGTCTATCAGGTTCTGGACTGATTTGTACCCTATTTGACACAGTTATTGGAAGTCGTAACAGAACACCACAGCAAAATTTCAGTTAAATCGGACAAAAATTGTGGCTTGTAAGAACTCAAGAAGTCAAATCGGGAGATCGGTTTATATGGGAACTACATTAGGTTATATATGAATTTAGACCGTACTTGGCACAGTTGTTGGAAGTCGTAACTAGCTTTTCGCGTTCCACAGCTATCATGATTTCGACAGACGGACGGACAAGGCTAGATCGACTCAGAGTGTCGAGACGACCAAAAATATATATTAGGCCGCGTTGATTTATATTAATAAGAAACAATTGCAAAATGGTATAGCAAGAACGTAACCTACATACAATTTTAAGAAGTTTGTCCAAAGAAACCATGCATCTAAAATAAAATCCTAGTCCGCGCCGCTCGACTTCAAATTTGTTATACCCTGCGCCATAGGAAAGGGGTTTGAATACTTATTTTTATACCCTCCACCATAAGATGGGGGGTATACTAATTTCGTCATTCTGTTTGTAACTACTCGAAATATTCGTCTGAGACCCCATAAAGTATATATATTCTTGATCGTCGCGACATTTTATGTCGATCTAGCCATGTCCGTCCGTCTGTCCGTCCGTCTGTCCGTCCGTCCGTCTGTCCGTCCGCCCGTCCGTCCGTCCGTCTGTCTGTCGAAAGCACGCTAACTTCCGAAGGAGTAAAGCTAGCCGCTTGAAATTTTGCACAAATACTTCTTATTAGTGTAGGTCGGTTGGTATTGTAAATGGGCCATATCGGTCCATGTTTTGATATAGCTGCCATATAAACCGATCTTGGGTCTTGACTTCTTGAGCCTCTAGAGTGCGCAATTCTTATCCGATTGGAATGAAATTTTGCACGACGTGTTCTGTTATGATATCCAACAAGTGTGCCAAGTATGGTTCAAATCGGTTCATAACCTGATATAGCTGCCATATAAACCGATCTTGGGTCTTGACTTCTTGAGCCTCTATAAGGCGCAATTCTTATCCGATTGGAATGAAATTTTGCATGACGTGTTTTGTTACGATATCCCACAACTGTGCCAAGTATGGTTCAAATCTATCCATAACCTTATATAGCTGTCATATGAACCGATCTTGGGTCTTGACTTCTTGAGCCTCTAGAGGGCGCAATTCTTATCCAATTTGAATGAATTTTGGCACGTAGTATTTTGTTATGATATCCAACAACTGTGCCAAATATGGTTCAAATCGGTTCATAACCTGATATAGCTGTCATATAAACAGATCTGGGGACTTGACTTCTTGAGCTTCTAGAGGGCGCAATTCCTATCCGGTTTGGCTGAAATTTCGCAAGACGTTTTTTATTGTTACTTTCAACAACTATGGCAAATAAAGTACAAGTCGGTTCATAACCTGATATAGCTGCCATATAAACCGATCTGGGATCTTGACTTCTTGAGCCTCTAGAGGTCGCAATTATTATCCGATTTGCCTGAAATTTTGTACGACAGATTCTCTCATGACCATCAACATACGTGTTTATTATGATCTGAATCGGACCATAGCCCGATACAGCTCCCATATAAATCGATCTCTCTATTTTACTTTTTGAGCTCACAAAGAGCGCAATTCTTATTCGAATTGGCTGACATTTTACACAGGTCTCCAACATATAATTTAATTGTGGTCCAAACAGGACCATATCTTGATATCGCTCTAATAGCAGAGCAAATCTTTTCTTATATCCTGTTTTGCCTAAGAAGAGATGCCGGGAAGAGAACTCGACAAATGCCATCCATGGTGGAGGGTATATAAGATTCGGCCCGGCCGAACTTAGCACGCTTTTACTTGTTTTCATTCTGTTAGTAACTCTTCTTCTAAGACCCCATAAACTATATATAATCTTGATCGCCATGACATTATAAGTCGATCTAGCCATGTTCGTCCGTCTATCTGTCGAAAGTCCTCTAGCTTTCGAAGGAGTAAAGTTAACCGTTCGATATTTTGCACAAATAAGTATTATTAGTGGAGGTCGGTTGGGATTGTAAATCGGCCAAATCAGTCCCTGTTGTTGTTGTAGCAGTTTATTGTGTTCTATTCGTCTGCTTGATTCTGGTGAGTGTCAAGTCTCACGAACTCTGCAACTAAGATGGGGTGCGTCATTAGGGATCTGGGTCTGAGTCGAGTGGGTCTGGCTGGGCAGCTAAACATGTGACGTGTATCGTGCGGTCCCTGGTTACAATCGGGACATACATCTTGCACGTACGCATGCACCAGGCACTGCATCTACCTCATCGTATTTGAGCCAGAACTACTCTGGTTTATCGGGGAGGCCAATTCCCTCTAGTGCAGTGGGAGGCGGTCATTTTCCCGGGACTACATTCATCCCTTAGCTATTTACCGCATCTGCTACCGTGTCTGCATGAATGTTGTCTAGAACTGCTTGATATGCCGCTTGATCTAGAGGTTCTCTCTTGTAGCGCTTAAGCTCACGGATGGTCTCTGCAATAACAGCCCAAAAGGTATTGCTTAGACAGCATGAAGTTCAGTCTTCGCACTGGTAGAATCTTTGTCTCCTGATGGAGGTGGTCCACATGAGAACTGAGGAGACAGCCCGTCACAGTTCGCAGGGCAGCATTCTGACAGATCTGAATATTATTCCACTGCGTGTCACAAAGTTGATGAGACCACACTGTCGCTGCATAACTTACCACAGACCGGCCAATTGCTTTGTACGTTGTCAACAAGGTTTCTTTGTCTGCACCCTTGAGGACCTTGTTTCTACTTTTGACTTTATCGCATATTGCTGTGGCATGTGGGGAGAATGTATAAGAGCTGTCAAATGTGACGCCAAGTATTTTGGGACACTTGATGGTCGGAATCATTTCTCCATCGACCATCACAGTCAGCTCAGTATTCACCTTACGCGTATTTGTATTGAACAATGTGGCTGAAGATTTGGTGGCAGTTATCTTCAGATTTCTCTCAGCGAAATATGAGGCAATTTCGTTGAGATAGACGTCAGTCGCTGTTTTGATATATATCAGTCCCTGTTTTGATATAGCTGCCTTGTAAACCGATCTTGACTTCTGGATCCACTAGAAGGTTTAATTCTTATGGCATGACTGTTATGATTTTTAATAACTGTTCTTAGTATGGTTGAAATCGGTCCATAACCTGATATAGCTGCCATATAAACCGATCTTGGCTCTTGACTTCTTGAGCCTCTAGAGGGCGCAAGTACTCTCCGATTTGGATAAAATTTTGTATAACCTTCAACATACGTATCAAATATGGTCTGAATCGGTCTGTAGCCTTATACAGCTCCTCTTTAAACCGATCTCCATATTTTTCTTCTTGAGCCCCTAAAGGATGCAAATCTTATTCGAAAAGGCTAAAATTTTACACAATGACTTCTACTATGGTCTCCAATATTAAAATTGATTACAGTCCGAATCAGACCATAACTTGATATAGCATTAATAGCATAGCAATTATTTTCTCTTTTCCTATATTGGCCTAAAAAGAGATACTGGGAAAATAACTCGGAAATTTTGATTAAAGGGTTTGGTGAAGGGTTTCTAAGATTCGGCCCTGCACGCTTTTATTTGGTTTTCCTGTTCTTCGAATATCGATATTTTTGTAATCAAGGTAAAGGTAGCATTTGTTGTCTGATTATCAGATTTAGATATAGTTCTCATATATATGTTTCATCCGATATGACATTTTTTGTTTGTATTTTCTTTGTTGTTATCTTCTTTTCCCCAAAATTCTCTGCTCATATACGCACACGTATACACCCACGCACACAAATTTCTTTGTGTGTTTGGCAAAACTTCGATTAGCTTGATGGCAAGATGGCGGATTGCACCATATGATTTGTGGTTGTTGTATAAATGAGACCACCTTAAATTGTTTCGCCATGGAATTTTATGTAGTTTACGTTTTTGCTGTTTGATTGTGTGGAAAAAAAATCGACCCGGCCTAATAAAGGGTGATTTTTTTGAGGTTAGGATTTTCATGCATTAGTATTTGACAGATCACGTGGGATTTCAGACATGGTGTCAAAGAGAAAGATGCTCAGTATGCTTTGACATTTCATCATGAATAGACTTACTAACGAGCAACGCTTGCAAATCATTGAATTTTATTACCAAAATCAGTGTTCGGTTCGAAATGTGTTCATTCACCGTAACGTTGCGTCCAACAGCATCTTTGAAAAAATACGGTCCAATGATTCCACCAGCGTACAAACCACACCAAACAGTGCATTTTTCGGGATGCATGGGCAGTTCTTGAACGGCTTCTGGTTGCTCTTCACTCCAAATGCGGCAATTTTGCTTATTTACATAGCCATTCAACCAGAAATGAGCCTCATCGCTGAACGGTGAATGAACACATTTCGAACCGAACACTGATTTTGGTAATAAAATTCAATGATTTCCAAGCGTTGCTCGTTAGTAAGTCCATTCATGATGAAATGTCAAAGCATACTGAGCATCTTTCTCTTTGACACCATGTCTGAAATCCCACGCGATCTGTCAAATACTAATGCATGAAAATCCTAACCTCAAAAAAATCACCCTTTATATAAAAATAAATTTATGTTTGTTTGTCTATTTCTTTGTCAAAAAACGGTTGAACCAATTTTCTTAACATTTTATCACAGATGGTGCATTATGGACCCGGTAGGGAACTTATATTTTTGATATGTGACGGTGGGGACGGGGTTGGGAGTGGTACCCTTCCCCTTACTCTAATTTTCAAAAATTACTGAACTCGGAGATGGGTAGGGCGATTTAAGCGAAATTTTGTTTGCACACTTACAGTGGCCTACAGGGCCGCCCACCCCCAAAAACCCTGTGAAACGGATTTATAGACCAACCACTAAAATATGGTACTCAAATTAAAGGTATTTGAAAGTAGAAAACGTATCTGATAACCAATTGTGGGACTAAGTGTTTCGTGGGTGACCCAACACAAAAAAAAAAACCCAAATCGGACATATTTACTGACCGTGGCGTGGCGGTATGGATCTTAAATGAAAGGTCTTTGGGAGTAGAGCACGAAATTTACTTTCACTTTTGAAACCAAGTCTCTGGGGGTCCACCATACCCCAAGAAGGACTTTTACTAACCATTGCAATGTGGGGTTTAAATAAGAGGTACTTGAGTGTAGAAAATTCGAATAAATTTTCAACTACAATTACGCAGAAATTTTCAAATTCAGAGTACTCCTCTCCAACATAGCATAATCGGGTGCAGCAGAGGGGGCCGGGCTCAGCTATCTTACATAAAAAAATCAATTTGTGTTTGTTTGTATGTATGTTTGTGTGTTCATTATAGACTCAGAAACGGCTGAACTGATTTTCTTGAAGTTTTCACAGATGGTGCATAATGATCCCGTGGTGGAAAAAGGGTACTACATTTTTTGATATCTGAAGAGGGCCGACCCCCCTTACCCTAATTTTCAGAAACGCCAGATCTCGGTGATAGGTGGTGCGATTTAAGCGAAATATTGTGTGCTCTCTTAAAGTAACCTAAAAATAAAAATTTTATATCCAAATTGCGGATGGTTTGCCTGGGAGGGCAGCCCCATCCCCAAAACCTACCAAATATATATATAGATCAATCATGAATATATGGGAACCAAATGAAAGGCATTTAAGAGTAGAAAACCAGAGAACCACCCCAACCCCCTAAACACTCCTAAATCGGACATATTTACCGACTTTAGCAAAAGGGATTCAAATCAGAGGTATTTGCGAGTAGAATACGAATTTGGTATTCAACTGTGAGACCAAGTTTCTGGGGGTGCACCCCATCCGCCAAACAACCCCAAACAGGACTTATTTGCTGACCATCGCAATATGGGGCTCAAATAAAGGTATTTGGGAGTTGAATACGAATCTGATATCCTAATGGCGGTGCCTCCCCTTTCCTAAAACACCCCCCAAAGAGTAAAAATGTTGGGGCCAAATGTATGAGGACGCCTCATCCCATAAACTCCCCTTAAACCAATGACAATATGAGGTGTAAATAAATGGTATTTGAGAGAACAGCACGATGCTGATATTTTTTTCTGAGCCAAGAGTCTAAGGGACCACCTCACCCCCGAAAACACCCCTAAATCGGACATCATGACAATATCGAGCTGAAATAAAGACTTTTAATAATGAAGTATTTTTAATACCCAAACATAAATGATCCTAAACCCTACGAGCGAATTCATAGACCAGTAAAGTTCATATGGGATTCAGATAAAAACATTTATATTGCTATGCATTTGCGATATACATATATTATTTTCGTAGCATGGTATTTCACTAAAAGCGCTTTAATTGTCGAAAATAAATATTAAAAGGATCATTTTGTTCCATATAAAGTAAAAAAGACGCAGCGGAGCGGGCCCGGTTCAGCTAGTTAGCAATAAAATTGAACTTCGTATAGCACTTAAGACATTATTATTCGATTTTAGTTTATATGGTTGTTAAAAATAGCGAATTCATAAAAACTTCTGGTAAAAATTACAATAATTTGATCAAATTAATGTTGCCTTCATTCTGTACATTTGGTTAAAGTGTCGAGATCGACAATTTGAACTCATATTAAATTATTTGTTGAAATAAAATGATTGAAATTTTTGCTATGAATAAACTTAAATGTAATAATATATATTTGTCATAATCTGGTTTTTGGATTGAGCCAATTTTGCTTATTGCTTATTTTCAGCTTTCATTTTATTTGTTTATTGGCCATTCAAATATACAATGTCTAGTCTGTCAGTGGCAAGAACATCACTGATAGCAAAGCGGTAGACATCTGCAAATCTAGAGTTTTGGAATGCCCTCAGCCCCCTCTTTGTGACCATCTATCATTCGCTGTCCTTCGGGCCTGATCCTGGAAACTTAGCATACATGTCGCTAGAGGCATTCCCATAGATTCCAGTATCGCTGGAAAGTGTAGGGTAGTTCGTAGTCTCGCAAGCTCATCCGCTTTATAATTCCCTGGGATATCTCTGTGGCCCGGCACCCAGAACAGGTGAATTTTGGATTGTTCAGCCATTTCGTTGAGAGATCTATGACAGTCGAGGGCGGTTTTTGTGTTCAGATATACGTTTTCAGAGATTTAATGGCTGTCTGACTGTCTGAGAAGATATTGATGCCAATCGTATCTTAGCGATGCAACCACTTTCTAAATTGCACGGATCTTTGCTTGATACGCACTTCAGTGGTCAGGTATCCTTTTCGATATGACCAGTTCTAGATCTTTAGAGTACACCCCAAAGCCCACCTGGTCGTTCAGTTTAGAACCATTCGTATAGAAGTCTATGTTACTTCTATTATCAGGAATATCATATTGGGTTGCCCAAAAAGTAATTGTCGGTAATATAGTCGGCGTTGACAAATTTTTTCAACGGCTTGTGACTCTATAATTGCATTCTTTCTTCTGTCAGTTATCAGCTGTCACTTTTAGCTTGCTTTAGAAAAAAAGTGCGCGAAATTTTGTTTACATTTGTTTGTTTGGCGTCAATTTTAATATGGGTACCACATGTATTGAAAGAAATTCATTTAACAAATCGAATCAACGCTTGTGATATGCACCTTAAACGCAATGAATTCGATCCGTTTTTAAAACGAATCATAACTGGAGATGAAAAATGGATTGTTTACAACAACGTTAGTCGAAAATGATCATGGTCCAAGCATAGTGAACCAGCTCAAACCACTTCAAAGGCTGATATCCACCAAAAGAAGGTTATGCTGTCTGTTTGGTGGGATTGGAAGGGTGTGGTATATTTTGAGCTGCTTCCAAGGAACCAAACGATTAATTCGGATGATTACTGTCAACAGTTGGACAAATTGAATACAGCCATCAAAGAGAAGCGACCAGAATTGGTTAATCGTAAAGGTGTCATATTCCACCAGGACAACGCTAGACAGCACACATCTTTGGTCACTCGCCAACAACTGAGTGAGCTTGGCTGGGAACTTTTGATGCATCCACCATATAGCCCTGACCTTTCACCATCAGAGTGCCATTTATTTCGATCTTTGCAGAACTCCTTAAATGGTAAAACTTTCGGCAATGATGAGGCTATAAAATCGTACTTGGTTCAGTTTTTTGCAGATAAAGGCCAGAAGTTCTATGAGCGTGGAATACTAAATTTGCCAGGAAGATGGCAAAAGGTTATCGAACAAAATGGCAAATATATATTTGATTAAAGTTCATTCTAAGTTTTATTAAAAATGCATTTACTTTCTTTTGAAAAATCCGCAATTACTTTTTAGGCAACCCAATAGTTTCAAAACGTTCTTTTACGGAAAAGTGGTACAGTACTTTTTATCAAAAGTGCGTATTTCACACTGCCTGGGATGTCGCACATTGTATCAAGGATACCACAGAGTCCGTAGCCGCCACTTGACAAAAGAGAAATCTTCCTTTGCCTCACAGTATTGGTCGCAGCAATGCCCAGGGCCATAAGGTGTTGCAATAAATTCAGTGCATTAGATGGTGTCGCCCTCAGTGCGGCTGTGAGGCACAAACAAGCCATGCTTTGGATCCTCTGGTGACCCATCTTTTTAGATCCCAAGCCTGCCGTAATTCGTCTTTTAGTAGGTAAATTATTTACAAACTTTCTTGCGGTAGTGTTGATACCTAGTAACTCAAGCTCCGACGACAATAATCGGTTTTACGTTTTTGAAAGCTTCTTCAATGTCAAGAAATGCTACCAATGTGTATTCTTTATCAGCTATTTAGGTCGTGAAGGACTGTTTCAGTGGACTTGTTCTTACTATCTGCAATGTGTTGCCGAGATAGGTGATATCCTGGAATCTTTGGTCTAAAATATATTTCTATCAACCTCTCTAGAGTCTTCTTCATAAAGAATGGCATACTGGACATAAATCTTTCGTCTTTGTGTGATAAGGTTTTCCTGATTTTGGAATGAAAATTACCTTTGTATCCCTGCATTCCCCAGGTAAATACCACATGCTGATACAAGCAGAGTAAAACTCCCCAAGCCAAGAGGCCAGGCTGCCGGGCACAGCTTGTAATTCAACCATCAGGACCTAGCGACTTATCGCCCAATGGAGTTAAGATTCAGACACAATTTCCCCCATAAAATTCGACGAATGTATATCAGTGACAACCTCTTCTGGCGCCAATGTTGATATTATATTGGTGCTCTTCTCCCAAATACCTTTCATATTGCTATGGTCGGTAAAAACGCCCGGTATGGGAGTGGTTTTGAGAGTGAGGCGGATCCCCATATATCAGATTCGTGCTCTGTTCTGAAATACCGATTGAGTCCCATATTCCATTTGGCTGGTGGCTTTGGAGGTGAGGCGGCCCCCTAGATATCCCAGCCATCTTTGCCACTTCTGAAAATCACATTGGAGCTACATATTGCTATAGTCGGTATATATGTGTGGTTTAGGGGGTGTTCATGAGATGAGGCGACCCTGAAATACTTGGCCATGAAACAGATTCAGATTTGAGCCCCTTTTGGTCAAAATTCACAAATATGTCCAGTTTTGAGGGGTACGCAGGGTGGGGCGGCCACCCACTTACTTACAAATAACAAACTTCGCCCATGAACATTCCACTAAGGAAAAGGGGCAAACTTCTCACATATCAATGAGTGCAGTGGTTTCAAGTTTTTAGCTCATTGATATGGGCCGCCTTTTTATAGCCGAGTCCGAACGGCGTGCTGCAGTGCGACACCTCTTTGGAGAGAAGTTTTAGATGGCATAGTATCTCACAAATGTTGCCAGCATTAGCCCGTACTTAGCCCTGAAAAAATATCAGCTTTGTGCTCTACTCTCAAATTTCTTTAATTTGAGCCCCAATTGCCATTGGTTGAGGGAGAGTTTATGGGTTGGCACGACCCCCAAACATTTGGCTTCAAACTTGGATATCATATTCGTTTTCTACTATCAAATACCTATTATTTATCGCCATAGTAGGCAATCATAACCATTTGAAGGTTTGAAGGGAGTTTAGAGGCGGACTCTGAAGTAATATCAGCATCGTGCTAGAGCACGATTTTGTCAAGCATTTTGAAAGAGGCTATCGAAATATTCAGATTCACACTAATTAATTTTTTTGTATTGGTTATCTACATTTAAAATCATATTTCAAAGCGACCACTTGGGATACTACATTCTTAAAGATCCGCAGGTCCTCCTCTGTCCATCCCAATTTGAGGGTAAAATGTGTACTCTACTACCAAAGACCTTTTATTTCTGTCCTATTCTATCCTGATTGGCCTTCATATATTATTCATATATTATTCTTAATTCCTTTTTTTGTAGTAGGATTGGGGGAGGGGGGTTGCCCTCTAACATGTCCTATAATTTGAGTACAATATATTCTCGGTCATCCTACATGACAGTTTGGCGTTGCATTTATTGGGAGGAGAGGGTCGGCCTAGATACCTGAATCCTTATACCAACATTACATTCGAAACATACTACCATGGATTTTTCTTTTAATTTTGACATATTATCCCGATCGAACTATTGAAGGGTATTTAGTCAGTGGGCCGGTCGCAGTTTCTGTCCTAATTGTGCATCGCAGATTCGTAGTCAAGTCCCAAAGACCTTTCATTCGATACCCATTTTGTGACGTCGGATATTTATGCCCGTTTTGGTTTTTTTTTTTTTTTTTTTGGATTGGGAAGGCCCCCTAGACACCTTGAACAAAATTCTTATAATAGATGTGTACTCAGCTTCCAAATATCTTTCGTTTGATATTCATATTGTCCCAATCGGTAAATTTATCCTGCTGGGTGGTTTTGGCTGGTGGGGTGGGCCCTCAGACCCCAAAAAAATAATTTTTTGTTTCAGATTTGTATTCTAATTTTCAATACCTTTTATACCCCATATTACTCAAAGCGGTTAAAGTGTCCTGTTGGGTGGTGTTTTTGGGAGTGGGGGCGCCGCGACATTTAGTATAACATTTTAATGCCAATTTCGTACTCTATTTTCAAAAACCTTTCATTTGATACCCATATTGCCGGAAGCGGTGAAAGTGTCCTCTTGGGGTTTTATTGGGGGTGGAGGACCCCCCGACACTAAATGTGACATGTGTGTACTAAATTCGTACTCTACTGTTAATTATCTTTCATTTGCTACACATGTCCATTCGGGTGGGTTTTAGGATGGGGCGTCCCCTAGAATTTTTTACCAATTTCGTGTTTTTGAGGTACCATAAGGTGTCGTATAAAATGTCGCTTACATCGGTGCACGCATTTCCGAGATCGGGCGTTTTTGAAAGTTGGGGTATAGGGGAAGTCCGACCCCCCCACTCCTTCGGATATCAAAAAATTTAGTACCCTAATTTCACCGGAGGCTGTTTCTCCTTGACTATGCGTCGTAGAGGGAAATGGGCCTTAATTCGTGACTAGTAGTATATATAAGGGGGTTCTGGAACTTTGAGCATCGAGAGTATGAGTCATCGATGACGTCATAACCCCACCCCACCCCAAACCCCACCCCACCCCATTGATGACGTCATAACCGCACCCCACCCCACCCCATTGATGACGTGATAACCGCACCCAACCGCAGCCGATCGTAGCGCAGGTGGCGACCGCAGGGGGGTATGTGGTCAGATGGCGGGCCGCCGGTTGAAATGTGTGGACGGACATTAGGGCGCAGATCGCAGGGCGCAGATCGCAGGGCGCAGTGGCAGATTTCGATGATGACTCATCGCCCAGAGTTGTGGTGAGGGTAGTTTAAAATTAGAATGATTATGCATGATTGTGTATGATTGTTAAGAATTGTGGTTTGAGTTGTTTATAATTAGAGTGGAGTGTGATAAGAAATGTGATTGGTATCGATAGTTATCCTGCAAAAAAAGAATTGTGGTTGGTACCGAGAGGTAACCTTTAACGCAATTTTTGTATAAAAAGCTGAACAAATTGTTAGTAAACATGTAGTAGCAATTTGATTTTCAACTCAAAATTTAAGAAAATATTTATTATGGGATCAAACTTAAAGGAAATATCGGAGCAGGCTTCTTTCAAGAAGACTATTTTGTCCATTAACAACATGCCTTTCGATGAGTACTTCATCATACATCAAGCTGAAAGGAAGATGACTAAATTTGGCATGCGCTTGATGATTGAATTAAGTGATCATATTATGTTCCTGCCGGAGAAGTTTAATAATATTAATGATGAGGCCATGGCTGATCTTAATAGTGGAGTCTTATCAATTAAAAAGGAAAAAATTAGCGAAACTAATTATAAATTAGTATTTGAATCAATAATTTAATATTTTTTATATATAATAAAGAGAAAAAAAGTTCATTGAAAACCGAAAAAAAAATCTTTTTAATTTATGTATATTTAGTAGTTTATAAACTCTTATTATTTATTTTTTAATTTAGTTTATTTAAAAAGAAAAGCCCAAGGAAATTTAACCCCAACCAAAAATTTTTTTAATATATAATTTAGTTTAATTTATGTATATTTTTTTATTTAGTTGTTTATAAACTCTTATTATTTATTTTTTAATTTAGTTTATTTAAAAAGAAAAGCCCAAGGAAATTTAACCCCAACCAAAAATTTTTTTTTAATATATAATTTAGTTTAATTGAAAACCGAAAAAAAATCTTTTTAATTTATGTATATTTTTTTATTTAGTTGTTTATAAACTCTTATTATTTATTTTTTAATTTAGTTTATTTAAAAAGAAAAGCCCAAGGAAATTTAACACCAACCAAAAATTTTTTTAATATATAATTTAGTTTATTTTATTATTTGTCATATTTTATTGTAATGGTTATATTTTATTGTAACATATTTAATATTTCCAATTGTAAATAAAGGACATATATATTAGTTTATTTAAAAATAAAAGCTGTAAGGGACAAGCCCCAGGAAATTTTAGTTTATTTTTTATTTATTAATTTTCTGGCATAATTCGTCTAAATAACACCACGTCGTAGTCATCCAGTTGAATTTCAACATATACTGCAGGATTTCTTTCGTCTAAGTTATCAACATGATACAAGTATCCCACAATGAACATGGATCGAGCAGCAGGATCATGAAATTTTACGTTAAATGATAACCATAGCTCCGCCTCTTGGAGAAGTTTACCTTCTCTGGTTAAATCCGCTGAATTAATTAAATATTTATTAATCTTCGCAAGGATTAAATCATCCCAAATTTTTGAAAAAAATTTGGGGTGTGACCAAGCGTCCTCGACGCTTAGTGACAAACCATTTTCAAATAGTTCGAATGTCATGGTTTTTTCGCAAAAATTAACAAACAACATGATTTAATTTTGATTTTCACAACTTTTCTGATGAAGACTTGGAAAAATTCTTTGTATTTATATTAAAAAAATCTAAAACACACAAATTCATTTTCATATAGAATTTTTATAGTGGTTAATATTTATTTTTCATGAGCTAAATTTAATTCATAAAAATGTTTCAGTGGTTAACATATATTTATAAAAAATATATATTTCCACAAAACTCAGAATTTTTATAGTGGTTAATATTTATTTTTCATGAGCTAAATTTAATTCATAAAAATGTTTCAGTGGTTAACATATATTTATAAAAAATATATATTTCCACAAAACTCAAAAGTTTTTATGGTAGGGTGTTATAGTGGTTAATATATATTTATAAAAATATACTGTACCACATATGCCTGCAACAGTTTTTGTACTAGGGTGTTATGTAAACATGTTTTCAGTGGATAACATATAATACCTGCTATGCTTACTCATAATTTAAAATTTCAATCATTGTGGTGAAGAAAATAACAAAGCTCAAACTCAAAAGTGTTGCGATAATAAAAATTGAAAAGTTTTCTGTTCTAGGATGATTTAGTGATTGACTTATATTTATAAATATTTGCTATACCACACATATTACTAAACGCAATTGCGGTAAAGGAAATTAAAAAAATTCAAGTTGAAATTAATAATTGGTTTCAAGTTTTTATGGTAGGGTGTTATGGTGGTTAATATATATTTATAAAATATACTGTACCACATATGCCTGCAACAGTTTTTGTACTAGGGTGTTATGTAAACATGTTTTCAGTGGATAACATATAATACCTGCTATGCTTACTCATAATTTAAAATTTCAATCATTTATATTTATAAATATTTGCTATACCACACATATTACTAAACGCAATTGCGGTAAAGGAAATTAAAAAAATTCAAGTTGAAGTTAATAATTGGTTTCACGTTTATATAATTCCACAAATGCCTGGTATGCTTTCTCATAATTTTAAATTTAAATCATGGTGGTGAAGAAAATAACAAAGCTCAAACTCAAAAGTGCTGCTATAACATAAATTGAAAAGTTTTCTGTACTAGGGTGGTATAGTGGTTAACGTATGCAAATGCAATGCAACAATGTAAATGTGCCCATGAACATTCCATTAAGGAAGAGGGGCGAACAGGGTGGTTAACTTATATTTATTAATATTTGCTATACCACACATATTACTAAACCCAATTGCGGTAAAGGAAATTAAAAAAATTCAAGTTGAAGTTAAGAATTGATTACACTTTTATTGCAAAGAATGCGATAGTATAAATTGTAGAGTTTTTGTAATAGGATGTAACGATTATATTTAATTATACAACTACAAATATTTATATTTTCTATCGAGTTCAGCTTGCAGTCCCATGTATGAATTCCATGTGTTGTTTGTATAAATGAAGTATATACATTTTTATATATCCTTAATTCTTCAATCATCTCTTCAAAAAATTGTTTATGTTCCTTATCAATGTAGGAGTTGTATTCTTTTAATAGATATTTTATATTCGTTGATAATATCATTTTCTTTGAGAAGTTACCCCAACAAAATGAAAAAAGGAACTAATGTATACTTACATTACATAGCCTTATATATCCTAAATAAAGAAAAAACGATATGTTTTTATTTTATTTGCTTTATTTTAAAAAAACATTAATAAATTGACTTAATAAAATAACATTTTTTTCAGCACATCTATAATTAGGGTGTTGTTTATGATAACTACAAATTTTCATATGCAAATTATTTTTATAAAGATTACATATGTTTGAACAGTTAGCATCATCTAAATTTATTATATTTATATCTTCTTCTATTAATTGCTTTATCCATTTTTGTTTTTCACATCCTTTCACAAATATTGTTAGATTTTCTTGTTTTTTTATAAATTTATTTAAATAATCGTTAAATTCTTTAAAAATTATGTTACCATCATTCCATCTCAACCCATGAAAATGTTTCGTAAGCCAGTTATTTGTAATCTTTTCCTTTAATGATAAGGAAGAAAATTTGCAAGGGGGGTATATAATAAACTTTTTAATTGTCTGATTATGTTCAAAAATACAAATTTCCTTCGCAATAAATTTATTATTTAAGAAAAAACCTTGAACATCTATAATTATGAAATTGTTTTTAGACATTTTTACTCATCGGTTGTTAAAATTACAATGATTGTTTTTAACTGTATTGTAAATATTTTTATAATTTTTAATTATTTTCGCAGCAGCTGCCTCTCCCTTTCTTTTATCCATATCATAGAATATACAATTACATGTATCTGGACCACATTGTGCGTTATCATTTGACCAAACACAGCAGTCATAGTGGTTACCAAATTTACTTTCTTTACATTTTAAACTATCCACAAATTCCAGATGAGATTTTATATTAATTAATTTATTTTTATCTTCTTCGGAAACGATATTGGTAAATGTTTTTAAAAAATTATATATTTCTTTAATCATATTGCTTTTTTTCTTATTCCGGTGAGAACTACTGTATACTCATGTGTAACGTTTGCAAATAATCATTAACATCAAGCGTCCTGATATTTATACCATTTTCTTCCCTTTCAAATAATGGGTTAAATTCATTCGTACTTTGATTATATTTGTAATTATACTCAAATTTATTAGCATTATACTCAAAACAATAAATGTTGAGTTTGCGGTATGTGTAGTTACTGTAATAGCTACATATGAGTCTAATTTCTACATTTTCATATTTTAAGTTGAAATGACGGTAGAATACTGTAGAACTTTGAATGATCCCACCAATATTAGTTTCCTTTTCTATTAAGTCTTTTCTAAATACTTCAATGGCTTCATCAATAGTAAAAATTTTAGGTCTATCCGTTTGACTATTTCTCGGTGTTGTTGTTGTTGTTAGTGACTCATCGATTGTTGCATTATTTAATAATTGAATTGATAAATATACTCTTGCTCCTGTATTATTTGATAGTTTTATTCGAAATTCTATACGTTTACTAGTGTCACCATCAAAAATAGCATTTTGATTGGTATTATATCTATCATATTGATGATTTTGATTACATCTATTGTAAGGTATTGGATAGTATTGTTGTTGTTGTTGTTGAATACTAGGATATATTCTATATATGATAATTAAAACAACAACGTATATTAATTTATTTAAATACATACTACTATTCAATTCAATGTATATAAGAGAACTAATTGCTGTTTTCTAACTTATTTCCATTTTATATGTTTGAGTATAGTTCTCAATATCAGTTATTACAATATTTTCTAAATGTTTTTTGAGATCTTGAACTCGAACTTTCTCAATTTCACCATTACTTAAAATTCGTTCTTGTTCAATTTCACGATATTCAAAACAACTTATTTTTAGTTGACGTAACATGTAGTTACTATCATAAGTACAACGGATTGGTATATTTAAATCTTCATATTGTAAATTAAAATGACGATAAAAAGGTTCTGCAGCATCCAGTATACCACCAATATCTGCTTCTTTTGTAATTAACCTTTTGCGAAATGCTTCTATAGCTTCATCGACAGTAAAATATTTTTCTTCACTTTCTATAGGAATTATTGTAGTGGTGCTAGTTGATAAGTCTGCATCATCTGTTTCATTTTTTATATAAAAATCATCTCTGTTTTCTAATATTTCACTTTCTTTCATCATAACAAATGAAATATTTACTTTAAGAATATCTTTGTTTGGTAGTGTTAAATTAAATTCAACGGTTTTTGAATTTAAGTCGATTGTAGGATCAGATGTAATGGATAACGCTGAATCAGTTGTGGAATCAAATACAACTGGCAATGATAATGAATTATGAATTGTTACATGAAGTATAACAAAACAAAGTAATACCCAATATAATTTCATTATGTTAATTTATTATTTTCTTATATCTACACTATTGGAGGTGTGTTGGAGAGATACTAATTAATGTAGTATAAATACCCAACCTTATATATTCTATAAATGTAAAGCAAACACGAAATAAAAATTCTCTTTCTCTTCTCGACATTAATTCTCCCTCTCCCTCTTTATATTTATAATAATTCTACCTCTCCCTCTCCCTCTTTATATTTAAACAATAATTCTACCTCTCCCTCTTTACATTTAAACAACTCACCTATATATTAATTTTACATTATTAATAAAAAAAATCATTTTGTTTGTGTTTGTTTTTGCTTTTTATTTATTTTATGATTTCTATAGATAAAAAATATAGTTACATTTACAATAATTTTCTTACTTCATTTGTTAGAGGTATATATTCAAACATTTTATCATGAATAATTAAACAGTATAGAGATGTGTTCGGTGATATATTTTTAGATGTTTCCAATTCAATTCGTATATCGATGGGGCCAGTTTTTACTGTTTCATTTTGATGTGTTACATCAAGAACAATAATCGGTGCTTCACCCTTGAATTTTTCGCGCGTTAATAGAGGTTGCGGTTCACGTGTATAATAGCTTTGTTGAAATTTTATATACATATCATAAAGTAGGGCGAAACGGTTCCTATCAAACTTGAGGTTAAGATCATCATATGGATATGTATCAGAATTCAAATGAACCTTAATGTTTGTTATATCACAGTGAATAAATTTTTTTTCACTACTTTTGAATCCTAAAAGAAGAAAACGTGGTCGCTCATTTTCATTTGCAAGCTTAACATTCCATAAAACTTTTGTATTCGATGGAACTGCAGGATAATAATACATATCCCATGTTCTAAATGATATATTTAGTGGTTGACGGTTATTAATTACTTTAAGCATTTGCAGCTTGTATACATCAGCAAGTTGAATATGTGGAACTTTCCATGTAATATTTAAAATTGATAGTTTACAGGTTTCACTGGAAATGATAGATTTCAATACATTCGTATCATCTTTTGATCGCAATAAAATTAATTCATGTTTAGCATTAACTATAATTTTATCAAAATCTTCAGCAAATCCAAGAAGCATTTTCAGTGGAACACAAAAATTAAAATATCCACTCACAAGAGTAAGATCATCTGTATTAAATGGAGCCCATCCTGCGTTGACTAGATTTCGACTTTCGCTTTCATTTAATGATACATAATTTTTTATTTCTGTTGCTATACCCAAATGACGTGTACGATCAATTTCTATACCATTAAGTTCATATCTTATCTCATCAAATAAGTGTGCTATGCAATTGTTTAATAACTTTATCGATGCTGATACTGTAGAGTCCGCTTTTGTTGCAAAACCTTCAATGTATAAAAAACTCTCACCAGGAACGACATACAGGTCTTGGTTTTGAATGGAAATCCTAATTTCATCATTATTTTGAAATGATTGTAAATATGATATATAGCTGTGATACTCCTTTCTTATTATAGCATTATCAAATTGTGGTTTTTGTAAAACATTAATAATGTTACTCATTTTTAAACTCAACCCTTTATTATTTTAGTGTGAAACCCAAACTTTCCAGGAACTCTTGGTTAGTTTTACTTAAAATATTTCTCTTTTTCCTTTTTAATCCTTTATGTTTCCTGTTGTGGTGATGTGATATTTTAGTTGTGTATCCCTTCAAAGTTGATGGTTGAGTGATTGTTATATCCGCAAATACCTCCTTTTTGTTAAATATTATCATTCTTTAGATGGTTTCAAGTGTAATCTAATTGAAATTTTTTCCCCACGAAAGTTTATCAATTTTCCAGATTGATCAACAACTTTCAAAACAATGGTATTTATTGTGTTTGTATTAACAGGTAGATATATAACGTTAGTAGGATTTTCCGTGATTTTATATCCTGGGCTAACGACGAGTGAAAACTGATGAAGAGTGTGCGCTGACTTGTTGTTTATATAGGATCCTGTTACAATATTACACTCAATAACTATAGTGTTTACTTTTGTAATTTCTATCACTTTATCAGAATAGTGATCAACATTCGATTCAAGTACTCTTTTACTAAAACCTAATAATGAACCAATAGTGTTTTCTTTATCAAAATAAATTGGATCAAGCGTACTCTTCAGATATGTTTGAAGTGTATTGTAATTTGCTTTCATAATAAGATTTCCATTTTTTTTATTAAGCTTGCGATATTCATCCGTTATTAACTCAGATATATTCGAAAATTCATATGATCCAAGAGGAATAGTTATTTCATGTCCACCTATATGAAATTTATTGTTCTCTTCATCAACATTTGGTATTGAGTGATATGTATCAAAACTTATTAAACCGCAAACATAGCTTTGTTTCAAAATTATTGGTGGAAAGTAGTTGGCGACAAGTACTGATTTTTCATCATTTAAGGTTAATGTTATCGACATCTCTACGGTTGACGTTAGAATAAATGATTTATGTAATTGATTATTCTTTTATTGTGAAATATTATTAGCATTTATCCAAGAGTTATGCTCTGAAGAAAATCCTAACCATTTTACATAAAGTCTATTTCCTCTCCTTCTAATCACTTTTTCCACTAAATATGTGTGTGGAAATTTGGTTTTTGATAGCTCATATTCATAGAAACCACCTTCTATATCCCTTCCTTGATAGTCCTTAAGTATATATGTATTAGGATTTGTATTTTTAATAGATTTAACTGTAAATATTTCGGTAGTCCAATTTGGTGTATATCCTTTTTCAAAATGTTGTTTATATTTACTTATTCGCACATTATCATTGATTTTAAACTTTGGTCTTTTAAATACCTTGAGGTTGTTGTAGACTGAATCTAAAAGTGATTTCTCATTTAAGGAATTCACATCATTCGGCGACATTTTTATAGTTCGATGAAATGTGTTATTATATATATTAACTAGGTTTTTATATATATCAATCCATTTATAATTTCCACGAAAACTAAACTCTTTCCACATTTTTCCTTTCAGTGTTCTATTAAATCGTTCTATGATTGATGCTTTTAGAGTGCTGTATGTTGAATAATGATTTATATGATTTGTTTGCATAAGTTGAGAAAAATTGTTATTAAAAAACTCCTTTCCATCATCAGTTTGTAAATTTTTGGGTTTTCGACTACTTTGATTGAAAACTTTCTGCATAGCCTTTACTACACTTTGAGCTGTTTTATTTTTTATTGCTTCAACCCAAGCTTTTTTCGAGAATGTATCTATAACGGTTAAAAGATATCGATATCCGCTGTTAAAGTTCACATAACTACCCATTTCAACAAGATCCGCTTGCCACAAATCATCGATACCCTTCATAACCACTCGTCTCCTTCCAAAATTTTTTCGTGCTTGCTTGTGTAGTTCATTAACAATTTCTCTCTTATCCTGGTTAAGCTCCATATTGATGTTGTCGATTGAAGTAAAAATTGTTTTGTTTTGATGTTATATACCCTCTACTATATCTTATTTTTGATTTTAAATATTTAATTAAAATATTTATTTTTTCTAGTATATCCAATACTTTGAAAAAGAAAATCTTCGATGGAATCAAATCGGATATTTATTATTTTTAAAGTATCTTCAATAATTTTTTTCGTATCTTCAATATTATGATTTTTCAAAATATTCAAATTGGTACTCAAGTTGTTGTTAAATTGATCAATCACACTTTTTAGTTTAGTTAAATCACTGTTTATAGCTTCAATATGTTTTTTATTTTCTAGAACAATTTTTTCCACTTCAACCCATTTGAAAATATATTCTTTCATTTTTTCTATATGTATGTCTTCTTTTAGTTTGTTCTGTAATTCTTCGAATCTTCTAAGTATTTCATCTTGCTGATTTTTGATTTTATTTTCGATTTTATCTATTTTTTTTTTCAAAAATATTTTTGTTACAGCATCATCAGGATCAGAGGGAGCACTTAAATTAGTTATTTTCTTCCCATGAAAGTTTAAAGCATTGTTGTGAATAGTAATTCCAAGTGATCTACCTAAACTCAATTTTAGCATTGCATTGTTGACTTGGTTTTTACTTCCGCTCTCTCCAAATTTATTGATTGTATACATTTTTGATTTTTTTATTTAATAATATGTGCTTCTCGCAATTCTTCAACAATTGAAATAATTTCGTTTTTGTGATTGTTGTGACCAACACCTTCAGATGAAAGGAGCAATCTTAATCTGTCAACCAATTCGTTAGGGTCATCCCAATATATATAATTTGGTTTGTGATTGTCTAATGATTTCAAACTCAATCCATTACCTTTGGATATCCTATTTGAATTCACATCAAATAACCGTTTTATTATAAATTGATATTTATAAGCTTGAGTTCCCTTAATTTGTTCTCCTGGTGAATAATTTCTTTTATGAGCATTTGTTTTCATCAAAATATCCTTATATTGATTTAAATCCTTCTTTGTATAATGTTGAGGTTTAATGTGAAACATGAGTTGAAATAGTCCGGGAGACATTTTCCAAATAGATTCCCCAATTTGAATAGAGTTACATCCATTAAATTTTAATTGATTTTTTCCAAAATACATATTTCCATTTGTATCTATATGAAATCCATAAACTTTATCTAATTGTCTATTATCGATAAGTGTTTGTAGAACGTTGGGTAATGAAGATGCTACATTTATGTCTGATAGATTATCACTACTCAATTTTATTCGCTTTCTATCAATATTTAATTGCGTAACAGCTTTTCGTTTATTCAATTTTGATGAGATATCATTATTCAATTTTATACGTTTTCTATCAAGATTTAATTGTGAAACACCTTTCCGTTTATTCAAGTTTAATTGGTTGTTATTAATCAATTTTAAACGTTTTCTATCAGTATTTAATTGTGAGGGTCTTTTTCGTTTATTTATATTTATGATTTTGTTGTTAGTTAATTTTATACGTTTTTTATTAGTATTTAACTGAAATTCACATTTTCGTTTTGAAAATAGATGTGATTTTTTCATCCGCTTATTATCGTTATCGTCAAATAAACTGAGATTGTTATCATTAGATCGTTTTAATTTTTCTCTAAGCTCATTCCGATTCACTCCACATTTTTCTAGTGTATAATCTTTTCTCTTTAAATCAACTGGAATATTATAATTTTTTCTTATCCTTTTATTAGTGTTATTTTCATCTGATGAAAATTTTCGTTTTTGTGAAAATTTCTCTATATCCATCTGTTCTATTTCTGAATTATCTTCTTTATGTGTAGAATTTACTATATTCGGAAATATTGTTGATGAATGTTGATTATTATATCTTTCATTATCATTACTTGAGGTAATATCTCTCATTTGAAGTCCATTGCTAGACATATAGTCATCATCATCATTATAAATGTCTGATATAAAGCTATCATCATCATCATCATCATCCTTATTGTTTTTATCAAGTTTTCCATCGTCTTCATATTGTTTATTATAATCATAAATATTTTTATCATTATATTTATTAGAATACTGATTACTTTCTTTTTTGTTCTCATCTAGTTTTCCTATAATATCCTTCAAAGGTTTGGTTATTGGTTGAAATGTATCTTCTAATAGATTATCCCTATCTATTTGATTAAGTTTAATGTTTTTTAACTTTTCTTTCAATACTGCTCGTGTTTTTACAATTTCCTTCAACAAATTGTGTCTCTTCATGATTGGATAATTTATTTTTTATTTTTTTTGGTTATGTATCCATCTGCTTCCGATCTGCTTTACATCTGCTACCGATCTGCTTTATATCAGCTACCGATCTGCTTTATATCTGCTACCGATCTGCTTTCTTTCTGTCACCAATCTGCTCTCTATTCTGTTTATAATCTACATTATATCTGTTATCAATCTGATTTATATTATAACTGAATAAAACAATTGAATCCTTTGCGATATCGACCTTTATCAATGGGATCATCCTTGCTCACAATAAGAAATCCATATTTATCTTTCCAACATTCACTACAAAGCTTTAAAAAATCTTTAAATGTCATGTCACCCAAGACATGATCATTATATATATGTTTAATATTCATTTCATCTTGCTTAAATATGATAATCATGTTTGCATTATCACGTATTAAGTGTTTAGGAATCCTTGTATATGTTTGACATAAATAAAAACAATCAATGTGTTTATGTCTTCCCATACAAAAATAATCCCTTATAGTATTTTGTTTATCGCAAATTACATCATCAAATACCATTATAGAATGCATATTTGCTTTGGCTGGACTTATAACTTTTTCATTTTCAGAGAATGTGAATAGGTTTATTCCTTTGATTGGAGTAATCAATTTTTTTAAATATTGATATTTTGGTTGATATAAAGATTTAGAATATATATATATATTCCTGAATTTGAGGCCATTAGGGCTTTCTATGAGACTAATCATAACATTTGTTTTACCACAATTTGATGGGCCTACTATAAGGGCACGTATAGAATTTGGTAATAAAGTACTATGTACAATCCTTTTTTTCTGTGAACAGACATTATCAATGTTTTTCACAGCAATCTGTTTAGTTTGTTCTATTAAACGCATATTGCTAACTAAACTTTTTCAATATAAATTTAAGTATATATATACAAAAACTCTTATTTTCATTTAAATCGTGTACCCTATCACTACATAATCAAAAAAAAATTATGGTTATTAATTACAAGATTTATAATAAATGTAAACAGTCTGTTACTGGATTTGGATTGGTAAACAACTTAATTAATAATCTTCCGTTTGAAGTGCATTTACCTGGATATCAATTTTGTGGACCAGGAACTAAGTTAGCACAACGTTTAGCACAAGGAGACAAAGGAATAAATTTATTGGATTCAGCTTGTAGAGAACACGATATTGCATACTCACAAAATAAAGATATTCATTCTCGTCATCAAGCTGATAAAGTTTTAATAGAAAAAGCTTGGCAAAGAGTTAAATCAACAGATAGCAATTGGAAAGAACGAGCAAACGCTTGGTTAGTAACAAACTTACTTAAAGCAAAAGTTAAATTCGGACTCGGTATGACAACAAAAAGAAAAATGAAGAAAAAGCAATGTAAGCAAAAATTATTTGCATCGACAGTTAAGAATACTTTAAAAGTATTAAAAGATAAGAAACCTAACAATATATATGATGCTGTAAAAATTGCAAAAAACGTTGTACATTCAAGTTTTAAAAATAAAAAGAAGAGTAATATTGGTGTACCAAGAGTCATTCGAGTACCAAAAATTGGTGGATTTCTACCAATAGTTCCAATTTTAACTGCGTTATCAGCCCTTGGAGGTTTAGCAACTGGAGGATCGGCTATTGTAAAAGCAGTTAAGGATATCAAAAATGGGAAAGAACAATTAGCTGAAGCTACTCGTCATAACAGATATATGGAATCAATTGCTATGGGAAAAGGATTATATCTTAAACCTTATAAAAAAGGATATGGACTTTACTATAAACCAGCTCCAAAAAACTTCTAAGTAGATTACCCAATCGACCATTGACGGATATCGATTTGGTTAAGTACTGCAAGCCATTGAAACACTTTAGAGGGGTTTTTATGCGTGACTCATTACCAAACAAACCACTACGACAAGAATGTGGAATAGTTAATTTAGATACAACTAATGGGCCAGGAACACATTGGGTTGCCTATTACAAAAATTACAACTATAAGGAATATTTTGATAGTTTTGGTAATTTACAACCACCGTTGGAAATTATTAATTATTTAAAACCACCTATCGAATACAATTATAAACAAAAACAAAAATTTAATACTTACAATTGTGGTCATTTATGTATACAATTTCTCTTTAATAAATATAATATCTTGTGAAAAAAACAAAACAAACAAAACCATTTTTTTCTTTTAATTATTTTTTTATTTTATAGTGTCCCCAAGCATAGGTGTCAACACCATTTTCTCTTATAAATCTCTTATCATCTAAATAATTTAAAACTAATTTATGTATATGTTGTGTGTACAATTGATGAATTTTTGATCTAAAAACATACATAGAATCATAATAATTAATTTGTTCAAAAAGACATTTTTTAAAATCGTTGGTTGAAAGTTTTGCTGTAACACAATGTTTTACACCTTTTATTTTCTTTATTTCTTCATCTACTTTATCAATCTTAATTGAATACATTTTTGAACGTAAACCAATGAATTCCTTCATTATTTTTCCACCACATTCATCTTTCATCATTCCTAGAACTTTTTTGTTTTCTAACGGAAAATTATAAATATTATTAATTGGATACGCTGATGTATCAAAATATTTTGTGATATCACTTCGAATATCATCATAGAAATTTTTTGTTTTAATATCATAAATAAATGAATCGGTATCCATGTAATTTAGAGTAGTTGATTGATTAAACTTTATTTTCATATAATTATAATGAAAATCATACATTTTCCATTTCGATAGTTCTAAAACAGTAAATCCAATATATATTGGTTTATTATATTCAACATGCGATTTTTTCATTTGAATTACAACCATATCGTTAGATATTTTGAGTGAACTATGAAAATTAGGTTTAGCTATAAGAGCCCTCGCACCCAATTTTCTACCTTTACTCTCCCAGTTAGTTACAATTTTAATACATTTTCTTTTATCAACATTTTCCATCGTCTTGCCATAAACAGCATTATTTAATAATTTGAAAAAATTCTGTTCAAACAAATTTTTAGCTAAAGTTCTGTGATAGTTATTTAAATCAATATACTTTTGCAACCAATTCGTTTGTTTAAACTGAAGAATTCTATGTATTTTTTTTAAAACTAATCCATGTTTAATACACTGTTGAAGAGTTTTATAATGTATGATATAATTATTTTTATCATTTAAATTCAACACTAATTTAGATTGTCTCATAGAACCAAGTTTTTTATTTTCAGCGCAAAATGGTAGGTCATTGTGATAATCATGTAATGAGGATGGATATTCTAAGTCTACCTCTAATATATATCCTATCTCCGAATCTTCTTTGATATCATTCAAATTAAACATTTCAATATTTCCAACCCATTCAAAATTTTTGTAAGGTAGATACTGTGACATAGCATAACCATATAAATTATTAACATCTAAATAAATTAAAAAGTTTGAATCTTGACATGGATTATAATCACTTACATATATATTATTTGCAACTGAAAATCGTTTAGAACATTGAACAATCCCTCCTCTAATACCCTCAACAATAAAATTATACTTTTCAAAGTCAGTTAATAATTCTAGTTCTATTCCAGTTGTTTTTAACATTGCACTCCAAGACAAACCAGGTGCTGTATAATATTGACATGGATCTAAATTATAAATTTTTTTACATACTTTTCTAAAATTTTCAAACACATCGCATAATAACAAAACATCAACTTTCAAATAAAGTAATAAGTAATCTTTTAAATTGTTACATTTAAATGTATTCCATACATTTTTAGCGTGTGTATAGTCATCCTCACTACAAACCTCATTAGTTAGCTTATTAAAAAAATTGGAAATAGGTGGTAAAGCGTTTTCTTCTAATCGTTCAGGAGAATCTAAATAGTCATAAGGAAATACACCTTTACGCTTCATTAAATTAAATTCACTATCGTTAACAAAAGTTGATTTAACAGCATTGAAATCTTCATCAGATAAATAACCCGCTAGCTTTTCTAAGCTAGATGCCATAAATTTACAAGAATCTAGAAAACGTATTTCAATACTCTTATTTGAATCTATATAAATTCTTTTCGATATAGAAATATAAAGTTCCTTATTTAATGGAAGAATATTTATATCACCAACTACAGAGGAGAGTTCTCTAACAAACAAATGAGAATCATATGCTGAAAGATTATGAAAAAATACTGGAACAAAATTTGCTATTTGATACTCTAAATTACAATTTTTATGAGCAGGTCCTCTGTATTCACCTGTCAAATGACAATGATCAGCTACTCTAACATCAGTATTTAAAAAAGACTTTTCACAAATATGACAAATCGGATGTTCCTTTTGGTATTGTAGTTGAATTGATGTTAAGGAATTCATTGGTTTTACTTTAGATAAATAATTGTTATAAATCCATACAATCTCTCCCACTAATGAGTTAAAAAAATGTTTTGTACAGTCTTCACCTGAATAAATTTTAATCTTGTCTAAATTTGAATCAAATGAACATTTGATATAATAACTGTATGCAAATGGAATATGTTTTTGAACTGATTTTACTTTACTTGAATTTTGTATCTCTAACGGTTGAAGAATGCACTCAAAATCAGCATAAATTGAGAATGGAATATCTAATTTATGTTTAAAATTCTTAAATTTAAGTATTTTATCTTTATCTGATGGCATTGTTGTCACCATCTTTTTACACTCACGTTTGTGTTTCTCTAGTCTACTACTTGAAGAAACATGAGTTAAGCAGGTGTTACAAAAATGAATCCTATTTTTATTCTTTGTTATAGAACTTCGCAACAATCTAAAAATATATATATTTTTTTAATAAATTAGTATTGTATTGTAATCAAAATAATATCTTATTATTTTTACCTTGATATATTTTTTATCCAGATGTAATGAAATTTATCATCCTCTTCTATTAGGAGAAGATTGATGTGAGTTGATTTCTCAGCTTCTGTAAAATAGTAAGGACCTATAATCTTAGCATCCTCTAAACCGAACACATTTATACTTATATCAGGATTCTGCAACTCAAAGACTCTGATTTTATTTATGGTAAGGGGAAATTCCATGTTTTCAAAATTTAATATTATATTATTTTCCAATGTTATAATGTGTGCCTTAATGTCCGTTACTTTGTAGTTGCTACATTTATGTGGTTTCTTTTCCTTTGGAAGTGGATTTAATGCTGATATTATTGCCCATTTAAAACAATAGACATCATTGTTTTGCACATTGATGCAAGCCTTTTTATTCCTTATTTTGGGAGGAAGATTTATGTATTGAGATCCTCTCAAACATGTATATTTGTTGATGTTGATCTCTAGATGTTTTATTTCGATTAAAGTCCATCCACTATCTCGTTCTTGGAATTCACTCATTTTTTTAATTATTTCATTACAATTTTCAATATAATGATTTAAAATTTCTTCCAGTGTACTTGAGGGAGATAGTACCAACATTTTTGTGTGATGTGTAAATAAACTAATTTCATCTTCCGCTTTCTCTTTCATCAAAATATAATTACAATGTAGTGTACAATTATATTTAATAGATTCATGCTTTTGCAACGCCTTTTGAATTATATTGATTACTTTTTCTTGAATTGATTTGAAAAAGTTTTCGGGTATCAAGTTATTGATCTCACTATTTTTTATTTTATAACTTTCTATTCGATTTTGAAAGCTAGATCCAAAGCAAGACACATCCTTATCTAACCATTTTACACACTTATCGATGTGTGTGTTAGTGCTGATATGATTCTTCCACTGATTTTTTGGAATAGCTAAATTGCAATTTTCACAGTATACCGTTTTTTCCTCTTTTTTTTCATTGTGGTCCATTGACTTCATATGCTTTAAAAGCTCTGGATAAGTACTAAAATTCTGATTACATTTCACACACTCAATTGAATGTTGTAAACGCAAATGACGATTCAAAGATTGATTATGTTCGTAAGTTTTCTCACAAATATTACATACAAATTCTCTCATTTTTATAACAATAATTTTGAATTTGATTAAATAAATGATTTTTAATATAATGATTACAATATGAAACCGTTTGCCCTTTTTATACGAAAACAAATATAATTTTTTACTCTTGTTCTTCCTGGGAAAAAATAGAACTACACTGACCACAATTATTTCATCACACTCCAGTGTGGTGGTCACACAACATTCAACATTAATCATAAACTCTCACACTCAAACCAAACTATAGCCTGCGGTCAGCAATCTACATCACCCACCCTCCAACACTAGTTGAAGTTGGGCGATGAGTCATCATCGAAATCTGCCACTGCGCCCTGCGATCTGCGCCCTGCGATCTGCGCCCTAATGTCCGTCCACACATTTCAACCGGCGGCCCGCCATCTGACCACATACCCCCCTGCGGTCGCCACCTGCGCTACGATCGGCTGCGGTTGGGTGCGGTTATCACGTCATCAATGGGGTGGGGTGGGGTGCGGTTATGACGTCATCAATGGGGTGGGGTGGGGTTTGGGGTTTGGGGTGGGGTGGGGTTTGGGGTGGGGTGGGGTTATGACGTCATCGATGACTCATACTCTCGATGCTCAAAGTTCCAGAACCCCCTTATATATACTACTAGTCACGAATTAAGGCCCATTTCCCTCTACGACGCATAGTCAAGGAGAAACAGCCATTTTAAGTTTTCTAACTGGAATTTTGATTTTTAATGGACTTTCAGTGAAATTTTGAATTTTTTGGTGGAGTCACGAATTAAGGCCCATTTCCCTCTAGGACGCATAGTTAAGGAGATATAGCCATTTTTAGTTTTCTAACTGGAATTTGGATTTTTAATGGACTTTCAGTGAAATTTTGAATTTTTTGGTGGAGTCACGAATTAAGGCCCATTTCCCTCTAGGACGCATAGTTAAGGAGATACAACCATTTTAAGTTTTCTAAGTGGAATTTTGATTTTTAATGGACTTTCAGTGAAATTTTGAATTTTTTGGTGGAGTCACGAATTAAGGCCCATTTCCCTCTAGGACGCATAGTTAAGGAGATACAGCCATTTTAAGTTTTCTAAGTGGAATTTTGATTTTTAATGGACTTTCAGTGAAATTTTGAATTTTTTGGTGGAGTCACGAATTAAGGCCCATTTCCCTCTAGGACGCATAGTTAAGGAGATACAACCATTTTAAGTTTTCTAAGTGGAATTTTGATTTTTAATGGACTTTCAGTGAAATTTTGAATTTTTTGGTGGAGTCACGAATTAAGGCCCATTTCCCTCTAGGACGCATAGTTAAGGAGATACAACCATTTTAAGTTTTCTAAGTGGAATTTTGATTTTTAATGGACTTTCAGTGAAATTTAGAATTTTTTGGTGGAGTCACGAATTAAGGCCCATTTCCCTCTAGGACGCATAGTTAAGGAGATACAGCCATTTTAAGTTTTCTAACTAGAATTTTGATTTTAATGGGTTTTCAAAGAAATTTTGAATTTTTTGGTGGAGTCACAGTAGTATATATAAGGGGGTTCTGGAACTTTGAGCATCGAGAGTATGAGTCATCGATGACGTCATAACCCCACCCCACCCCAAACCCCACCCCACCCCATTGATGACGTCATAACCGCACCCCACCCCACCCCATTGATGACGTGATAACCGCACCCAACCGCAGCCGATCGTAGCGCAGGTGGCGACCGCAGGGGGGTATGTGGTCAGATGGCGGGCCGCCGGTTGAAATGTGTGGACGGACATTAGGGCGCAGATCGCAGGGCGCAGATCGCAGGGCGCAGTGGCAGATTTCGATGATGACTCATCGCCCAGAGTTGTGGTGAGGGTAGTTTAAAATTAGAATGATTATGCATGATTGTGTATGATTGTTAAGAATTGTGGTTTGAGTTGTTTATAATTAGAGTGGAGTGTGATAAGAAATGTGATTGGTATCGATAGTTATCCTGCAAAAAAAGAATTGTGGTTGGTACCGAGAGGTAACCTTTAACGCAATTTTTGTATAAAAAGCTGAACAAATTGTTAGTAAACATGTAGTAGCAATTTGATTTTCAACTCAAAATTTAAGAAAATATTTATTATGGGATCAAACTTAAAGGAAATATCGGAGCAGGCTTCTTTCAAGAAGACTATTTTGTCCATTAACAACATGCCTTTCGATGAGTACTTCATCATACATCAAGCTGAAAGGAAGATGACTAAATTTGGCATGCGCTTGATGATTGAATTAAGTGATCATATTATGTTCCTGCCGGAGAAGTTTAATAATATTAATGATGAGGCCATGGCTGATCTTAATAGTGGAGTCTTATCAATTAAAAAGGAAAAAATTAGCGAAACTAATTATAAATTAGTATTTGAATCAATAATTTAATATTTTTTATATATAATAAAGGGAAAAAAAGTTCATTGAAAACCGAAAAAAAAATCTTTTTAATTTATGTATATTTAGTAGTTTATAAACTCTTATTATTTATTTTTTAATTTAGTTTATTTAAAAAGAAAAGCCCAAGGAAATTTAACCCCAACCAAAAATTTTTTTAATATATAATTTAGTTTAATTTATGTATATTTTTTTATTTAGTTGTTTATAAACTCTTATTATTTATTTTTTAATTTAGTTTATTTAAAAAGAAAAGCCCAAGGAAATTTAACCCCAACCAAAAATTTTTTTTTAATATATAATTTAGTTTAATTGAAAACCGAAAAAAAATCTTTTTAATTTATGTATATTTTTTTATTTAGTTGTTTATAAACTCTTATTATTTATTTTTTAATTTAGTTTATTTAAAAAGAAAAGCCCAAGGAAATTTAACACCAACCAAAAATTTTTTTAATATATAATTTAGTTTATTTTATTATTTGTCATATTTTATTGTAATGGTTATATTTTATTGTAACATATTTAATATTTCCAATTGTAAATAAAGGACATATATATTAGTTTATTTAAAAATAAAAGCTGTAAGGGACAAGCCCCAGGAAATTTTAGTTTATTTTTTATTTATTAATTTTCTGGCATAATTCGTCTAAATAACACCACGTCGTAGTCATCCAGTTGAATTTCAACATATACTGCAGGATTTCTTTCGTCTAAGTTATCAACATGATACAAGTATCCCACAATGAACATGGATCGAGCAGCAGGATCATGAAATTTTACGTTAAATGATAACCATAGCTCCGCCTCTTGGAGAAGTTTACCTTCTCTGGTTAAATCCGCTGAATTAATTAAATATTTATTAATCTTCGCAAGGATTAAATCATCCCAAATTTTTGAAAAAAATTTGGGGTGTGACCAAGCGTCCTCGACGCTTAGTGACAAACCATTTTCAAATAGTTCGAATGTCATGGTTTTTTCGCAAAAATTAACAAACAACATGATTTAATTTTGATTTTCACAACTTTTCTGATGAAGACTTGGAAAAATTCTTTGTATTTATATTAAAAAAATCTAAAACACACAAATTCATTTTCATATAGAATTTTTATAGTGGTTAATATTTATTTTTCATGAGCTAAATTTAATTCATAAAAATGTTTCAGTGGTTAACATATATTTATAAAAAATATATATTTCCACAAAACTCAGAATTTTTATAGTGGTTAATATTTATTTTTCATGAGCTAAATTTAATTCATAAAAATGTTTCAGTGGTTAACATATATTTATAAAAAATATATATTTCCACAAAACTCAAAAGTTTTTATGGTAGGGTGTTATAGTGGTTAATATATATTTATAAAAATATACTGTACCACATATGCCTGCAACAGTTTTTGTACTAGGGTGTTATGTAAACATGTTTTCAGTGGATAACATATAATACCTGCTATGCTTACTCATAATTTAAAATTTCAATCATTGTGGTGAAGAAAATAACAAAGCTCAAACTCAAAAGTGTTGCGTTGTGTTAATAAAAATTGAAAAGTTTTCTGTTCTAGGATGATTTAGTGATTGACTTATATTTATAAATATTTGCTATACCACACATATTACTAAACGCAATTGCGGTAAAGGAAATTAAAAAAATTCAAGTTGAAATTAATAATTGGTTTCAAGTTTTTATGGTAGGGTGTTATGGTGGTTAATATATATTTATAAAATATACTGTACCACATATGCCTGCAACAGTTTTTGTACTAGGGTGTTATGTAAACATGTTTTCAGTGGATAACATATAATACCTGCTATGCTTACTCATAATTTAAAATTTCAATCATTTATATTTATAAATATTTGCTATACCACACATATTACTAAACGCAATTGCGGTAAAGGAAATTAAAAAAATTCAAGTTGAAGTTAATAATTGGTTTCACGTTTATATAATTCCACAAATGCCTGGTATGCTTTCTCATAATTTTAAATTTAAATCATGGTGGTGAAGAAAATAACAAAGCTCAAACTCAAAAGTGCTGCTATAACATAAATTGAAAAGTTTTCTGTACTAGGGTGGTATAGTGGTTAACGTATGCAAATGCAATGCAACAATGTAAATGTGCCCATGAACATTCCATTAAGGAAGAGGGGCGAACAGGGTGGTTAACTTATATTTATTAATATTTGCTATACCACACATATTACTAAACCCAATTGCGGTAAAGGAAATTAAAAAAATTCAAGTTGAAGTTAAGAATTGATTACACTTTTATTGCAAAGAATGCGATAGTATAAATTGTAGAGTTTTTGTAATAGGATGTAACGATTATATTTAATTATACAACTACAAATATTTATATTTTCTATCGAGTTCAGCTTGCAGTCCCATGTATGAATTCCATGTGTTGTTTGTATAAATGAAGTATATACATTTTTATATATCCTTAATTCTTCAATCATCTCTTCAAAAAATTGTTTATGTTCCTTATCAATGTAGGAGTTGTATTCTTTTAATAGATATTTTATATTCGTTGATAATATCATTTTCTTTGAGAAGTTACCCCAACAAAATGAAAAAAGGAACTAATGTATACTTACATTACATAGCCTTATATATCCTAAATAAAGAAAAAACGATATGTTTTTATTTTATTTGCTTTATTTTAAAAAAACATTAATAAATTGACTTAATAAAATAACATTTTTTTCAGCACATCTATAATTAGGGTGTTGTTTATGATAACTACAAATTTTCATATGCAAATTATTTTTATAAAGATTACATATGTTTGAACAGTTAGCATCATCTAAATTTATTATATTTATATCTTCTTCTATTAATTGCTTTATCCATTTTTGTTTTTCACATCCTTTCACAAATATTGTTAGATTTTCTTGTTTTTTTATAAATTTATTTAAATAATCGTTAAATTCTTTAAAAATTATGTTACCATCATTCCATCTCAACCCATGAAAATGTTTCGTAAGCCAGTTATTTGTAATCTTTTCCTTTAATGATAAGGAAGAAAATTTGCAAGGGGGGTATATAATAAACTTTTTAATTGTCTGATTATGTTCAAAAATACAAATTTCCTTCGCAATAAATTTATTATTTAAGAAAAAACCTTGAACATCTATAATTATGAAATTGTTTTTAGACATTTTTACTCATCGGTTGTTAAAATTACAATGATTGTTTTTAACTGTATTGTAAATATTTTTATAATTTTTAATTATTTTCGCAGCAGCTGCCTCTCCCTTTCTTTTATCCATATCATAGAATATACAATTACATGTATCTGGACCACATTGTGCGTTATCATTTGACCAAACACAGCAGTCATAGTGGTTACCAAATTTACTTTCTTTACATTTTAAACTATCCACAAATTCCAGATGAGATTTTATATTAATTAATTTATTTTTATCTTCTTCGGAAACGATATTGGTAAATGTTTTTAAAAAATTATATATTTCTTTAATCATATTGCTTTTTTTCTTATTCCGGTGAGAACTACTGTATACTCATGTGTAACGTTTGCAAATAATCATTAACATCAAGCGTCCTGATATTTATACCATTTTCTTCCCTTTCAAATAATGGGTTAAATTCATTCGTACTTTGATTATATTTGTAATTATACTCAAATTTATTAGCATTATACTCAAAACAATAAATGTTGAGTTTGCGGTATGTGTAGTTACTGTAATAGCTACATATGAGTCTAATTTCTACATTTTCATATTTTAAGTTGAAATGACGGTAGAATACTGTAGAACTTTGAATGATCCCACCAATATTAGTTTCCTTTTCTATTAAGTCTTTTCTAAATACTTCAATGGCTTCATCAATAGTAAAAATTTTAGGTCTATCCGTTTGACTATTTCTCGGTGTTGTTGTTGTTGTTAGTGACTCATCGATTGTTGCATTATTTAATAATTGAATTGATAAATATACTCTTGCTCCTGTATTATTTGATAGTTTTATTCGAAATTCTATACGTTTACTAGTGTCACCATCAAAAATAGCATTTTGATTGGTATTATATCTATCATATTGATGATTTTGATTACATCTATTGTAAGGTATTGGATAGTATTGTTGTTGTTGTTGTTGAATACTAGGATATATTCTATATATGATAATTAAAACAACAACGTATATTAATTTATTTAAATACATACTACTATTCAATTCAATGTATATAAGAGAACTAATTGCTGTTTTCTAACTTATTTCCATTTTATATGTTTGAGTATAGTTCTCAATATCAGTTATTACAATATTTTCTAAATGTTTTTTGAGATCTTGAACTCGAACTTTCTCAATTTCACCATTACTTAAAATTCGTTCTTGTTCAATTTCACGATATTCAAAACAACTTATTTTTAGTTGACGTAACATGTAGTTACTATCATAAGTACAACGGATTGGTATATTTAAATCTTCATATTGTAAATTAAAATGACGATAAAAAGGTTCTGCAGCATCCAGTATACCACCAATATCTGCTTCTTTTGTAATTAACCTTTTGCGAAATGCTTCTATAGCTTCATCGACAGTAAAATATTTTTCTTCACTTTCTATAGGAATTATTGTAGTGGTGCTAGTTGATAAGTCTGCATCATCTGTTTCATTTTTTATATAAAAATCATCTCTGTTTTCTAATATTTCACTTTCTTTCATCATAACAAATGAAATATTTACTTTAAGAATATCTTTGTTTGGTAGTGTTAAATTAAATTCAACGGTTTTTGAATTTAAGTCGATTGTAGGATCAGATGTAATGGATAACGCTGAATCAGTTGTGGAATCAAATACAACTGGCAATGATAATGAATTATGAATTGTTACATGAAGTATAACAAAACAAAGTAATACCCAATATAATTTCATTATGTTAATTTATTATTTTCTTATATCTACACTATTGGAGGTGTGTTGGAGAGATACTAATTAATGTAGTATAAATACCCAACCTTATATATTCTATAAATGTAAAGCAAACACGAAATAAAAATTCTCTTTCTCTTCTCGACATTAATTCTCCCTCTCCCTCTTTATATTTATAATAATTCTACCTCTCCCTCTCCCTCTTTATATTTAAACAATAATTCTACCTCTCCCTCTTTACATTTAAACAACTCACCTATATATTAATTTTACATTATTAATAAAAAAAATCATTTTGTTTGTGTTTGTTTTTGCTTTTTATTTATTTTATGATTTCTATAGATAAAAAATATAGTTACATTTACAATAATTTTCTTACTTCATTTGTTAGAGGTATATATTCAAACATTTTATCATGAATAATTAAACAGTATAGAGATGTGTTCGGTGATATATTTTTAGATGTTTCCAATTCAATTCGTATATCGATGGGGCCAGTTTTTACTGTTTCATTTTGATGTGTTACATCAAGAACAATAATCGGTGCTTCACCCTTGAATTTTTCGCGCGTTAATAGAGGTTGCGGTTCACGTGTATAATAGCTTTGTTGAAATTTTATATACATATCATAAAGTAGGGCGAAACGGTTCCTATCAAACTTGAGGTTAAGATCATCATATGGATATGTATCAGAATTCAAATGAACCTTAATGTTTGTTATATCACAGTGAATAAATTTTTTTTCACTACTTTTGAATCCTAAAAGAAGAAAACGTGGTCGCTCATTTTCATTTGCAAGCTTAACATTCCATAAAACTTTTGTATTCGATGGAACTGCAGGATAATAATACATATCCCATGTTCTAAATGATATATTTAGTGGTTGACGGTTATTAATTACTTTAAGCATTTGCAGCTTGTATACATCAGCAAGTTGAATATGTGGAACTTTCCATGTAATATTTAAAATTGATAGTTTACAGGTTTCACTGGAAATGATAGATTTCAATACATTCGTATCATCTTTTGATCGCAATAAAATTAATTCATGTTTAGCATTAACTATAATTTTATCAAAATCTTCAGCAAATCCAAGAAGCATTTTCAGTGGAACACAAAAATTAAAATATCCACTCACAAGAGTAAGATCATCTGTATTAAATGGAGCCCATCCTGCGTTGACTAGATTTCGACTTTCGCTTTCATTTAATGATACATAATTTTTTATTTCTGTTGCTATACCCAAATGACGTGTACGATCAATTTCTATACCATTAAGTTCATATCTTATCTCATCAAATAAGTGTGCTATGCAATTGTTTAATAACTTTATCGATGCTGATACTGTAGAGTCCGCTTTTGTTGCAAAACCTTCAATGTATAAAAAACTCTCACCAGGAACGACATACAGGTCTTGGTTTTGAATGGAAATCCTAATTTCATCATTATTTTGAAATGATTGTAAATATGATATATAGCTGTGATACTCCTTTCTTATTATAGCATTATCAAATTGTGGTTTTTGTAAAACATTAATAATGTTACTCATTTTTAAACTCAACCCTTTATTATTTTAGTGTGAAACCCAAACTTTCCAGGAACTCTTGGTTAGTTTTACTTAAAATATTTCTCTTTTTCCTTTTTAATCCTTTATGTTTCCTGTTGTGGTGATGTGATATTTTAGTTGTGTATCCCTTCAAAGTTGATGGTTGAGTGATTGTTATATCCGCAAATACCTCCTTTTTGTTAAATATTATCATTCTTTAGATGGTTTCAAGTGTAATCTAATTGAAATTTTTTCCCCACGAAAGTTTATCAATTTTCCAGATTGATCAACAACTTTCAAAACAATGGTATTTATTGTGTTTGTATTAACAGGTAGATATATAACGTTAGTAGGATTTTCCGTGATTTTATATCCTGGGCTAACGACGAGTGAAAACTGATGAAGAGTGTGCGCTGACTTGTTGTTTATATAGGATCCTGTTACAATATTACACTCAATAACTATAGTGTTTACTTTTGTAATTTCTATCACTTTATCAGAATAGTGATCAACATTCGATTCAAGTACTCTTTTACTAAAACCTAATAATGAACCAATAGTGTTTTCTTTATCAAAATAAATTGGATCAAGCGTACTCTTCAGATATGTTTGAAGTGTATTGTAATTTGCTTTCATAATAAGATTTCCATTTTTTTTATTAAGCTTGCGATATTCATCCGTTATTAACTCAGATATATTCGAAAATTCATATGATCCAAGAGGAATAGTTATTTCATGTCCACCTATATGAAATTTATTGTTCTCTTCATCAACATTTGGTATTGAGTGATATGTATCAAAACTTATTAAACCGCAAACATAGCTTTGTTTCAAAATTATTGGTGGAAAGTAGTTGGCGACAAGTACTGATTTTTCATCATTTAAGGTTAATGTTATCGACATCTCTACGGTTGACGTTAGAATAAATGATTTATGTAATTGATTATTCTTTTATTGTGAAATATTATTAGCATTTATCCAAGAGTTATGCTCTGAAGAAAATCCTAACCATTTTACATAAAGTCTATTTCCTCTCCTTCTAATCACTTTTTCCACTAAATATGTGTGTGGAAATTTGGTTTTTGATAGCTCATATTCATAGAAACCACCTTCTATATCCCTTCCTTGATAGTCCTTAAGTATATATGTATTAGGATTTGTATTTTTAATAGATTTAACTGTAAATATTTCGGTAGTCCAATTTGGTGTATATCCTTTTTCAAAATGTTGTTTATATTTACTTATTCGCACATTATCATTGATTTTAAACTTTGGTCTTTTAAATACCTTGAGGTTGTTGTAGACTGAATCTAAAAGTGATTTCTCATTTAAGGAATTCACATCATTCGGCGACATTTTTATAGTTCGATGAAATGTGTTATTATATATATTAACTAGGTTTTTATATATATCAATCCATTTATAATTTCCACGAAAACTAAACTCTTTCCACATTTTTCCTTTCAGTGTTCTATTAAATCGTTCTATGATTGATGCTTTTAGAGTGCTGTATGTTGAATAATGATTTATATGATTTGTTTGCATAAGTTGAGAAAAATTGTTATTAAAAAACTCCTTTCCATCATCAGTTTGTAAATTTTTGGGTTTTCGACTACTTTGATTGAAAACTTTCTGCATAGCCTTTACTACACTTTGAGCTGTTTTATTTTTTATTGCTTCAACCCAAGCTTTTTTCGAGAATGTATCTATAACGGTTAAAAGATATCGATATCCGCTGTTAAAGTTCACATAACTACCCATTTCAACAAGATCCGCTTGCCACAAATCATCGATACCCTTCATAACCACTCGTCTCCTTCCAAAATTTTTTCGTGCTTGCTTGTGTAGTTCATTAACAATTTCTCTCTTATCCTGGTTAAGCTCCATATTGATGTTGTCGATTGAAGTAAAAATTGTTTTGTTTTGATGTTATATACCCTCTACTATATCTTATTTTTGATTTTAAATATTTAATTAAAATATTTATTTTTTCTAGTATATCCAATACTTTGAAAAAGAAAATCTTCGATGGAATCAAATCGGATATTTATTATTTTTAAAGTATCTTCAATAATTTTTTTCGTATCTTCAATATTATGATTTTTCAAAATATTCAAATTGGTACTCAAGTTGTTGTTAAATTGATCAATCACACTTTTTAGTTTAGTTAAATCACTGTTTATAGCTTCAATATGTTTTTTATTTTCTAGAACAATTTTTTCCACTTCAACCCATTTGAAAATATATTCTTTCATTTTTTCTATATGTATGTCTTCTTTTAGTTTGTTCTGTAATTCTTCGAATCTTCTAAGTATTTCATCTTGCTGATTTTTGATTTTATTTTCGATTTTATCTATTTTTTTTTTCAAAAATATTTTTGTTACAGCATCATCAGGATCAGAGGGAGCACTTAAATTAGTTATTTTCTTCCCATGAAAGTTTAAAGCATTGTTGTGAATAGTAATTCCAAGTGATCTACCTAAACTCAATTTTAGCATTGCATTGTTGACTTGGTTTTTACTTCCGCTCTCTCCAAATTTATTGATTGTATACATTTTTGATTTTTTTATTTAATAATATGTGCTTCTCGCAATTCTTCAACAATTGAAATAATTTCGTTTTTGTGATTGTTGTGACCAACACCTTCAGATGAAAGGAGCAATCTTAATCTGTCAACCAATTCGTTAGGGTCATCCCAATATATATAATTTGGTTTGTGATTGTCTAATGATTTCAAACTCAATCCATTACCTTTGGATATCCTATTTGAATTCACATCAAATAACCGTTTTATTATAAATTGATATTTATAAGCTTGAGTTCCCTTAATTTGTTCTCCTGGTGAATAATTTCTTTTATGAGCATTTGTTTTCATCAAAATATCCTTATATTGATTTAAATCCTTCTTTGTATAATGTTGAGGTTTAATGTGAAACATGAGTTGAAATAGTCCGGGAGACATTTTCCAAATAGATTCCCCAATTTGAATAGAGTTACATCCATTAAATTTTAATTGATTTTTTCCAAAATACATATTTCCATTTGTATCTATATGAAATCCATAAACTTTATCTAATTGTCTATTATCGATAAGTGTTTGTAGAACGTTGGGTAATGAAGATGCTACATTTATGTCTGATAGATTATCACTACTCAATTTTATTCGCTTTCTATCAATATTTAATTGCGTAACAGCTTTTCGTTTATTCAATTTTGATGAGATATCATTATTCAATTTTATACGTTTTCTATCAAGATTTAATTGTGAAACACCTTTCCGTTTATTCAAGTTTAATTGGTTGTTATTAATCAATTTTAAACGTTTTCTATCAGTATTTAATTGTGAGGGTCTTTTTCGTTTATTTATATTTATGATTTTGTTGTTAGTTAATTTTATACGTTTTTTATTAGTATTTAACTGAAATTCACATTTTCGTTTTGAAAATAGATGTGATTTTTTCATCCGCTTATTATCGTTATCGTCAAATAAACTGAGATTGTTATCATTAGATCGTTTTAATTTTTCTCTAAGCTCATTCCGATTCACTCCACATTTTTCTAGTGTATAATCTTTTCTCTTTAAATCAACTGGAATATTATAATTTTTTCTTATCCTTTTATTAGTGTTATTTTCATCTGATGAAAATTTTCGTTTTTGTGAAAATTTCTCTATATCCATCTGTTCTATTTCTGAATTATCTTCTTTATGTGTAGAATTTACTATATTCGGAAATATTGTTGATGAATGTTGATTATTATATCTTTCATTATCATTACTTGAGGTAATATCTCTCATTTGAAGTCCATTGCTAGACATATAGTCATCATCATCATTATAAATGTCTGATATAAAGCTATCATCATCATCATCATCATCCTTATTGTTTTTATCAAGTTTTCCATCGTCTTCATATTGTTTATTATAATCATAAATATTTTTATCATTATATTTATTAGAATACTGATTACTTTCTTTTTTGTTCTCATCTAGTTTTCCTATAATATCCTTCAAAGGTTTGGTTATTGGTTGAAATGTATCTTCTAATAGATTATCCCTATCTATTTGATTAAGTTTAATGTTTTTTAACTTTTCTTTCAATACTGCTCGTGTTTTTACAATTTCCTTCAACAAATTGTGTCTCTTCATGATTGGATAATTTATTTTTTATTTTTTTTGGTTATGTATCCATCTGCTTCCGATCTGCTTTACATCTGCTACCGATCTGCTTTATATCAGCTACCGATCTGCTTTATATCTGCTACCGATCTGCTTTCTTTCTGTCACCAATCTGCTCTCTATTCTGTTTATAATCTACATTATATCTGTTATCAATCTGATTTATATTATAACTGAATAAAACAATTGAATCCTTTGCGATATCGACCTTTATCAATGGGATCATCCTTGCTCACAATAAGAAATCCATATTTATCTTTCCAACATTCACTACAAAGCTTTAAAAAATCTTTAAATGTCATGTCACCCAAGACATGATCATTATATATATGTTTAATATTCATTTCATCTTGCTTAAATATGATAATCATGTTTGCATTATCACGTATTAAGTGTTTAGGAATCCTTGTATATGTTTGACATAAATAAAAACAATCAATGTGTTTATGTCTTCCCATACAAAAATAATCCCTTATAGTATTTTGTTTATCGCAAATTACATCATCAAATACCATTATAGAATGCATATTTGCTTTGGCTGGACTTATAACTTTTTCATTTTCAGAGAATGTGAATAGGTTTATTCCTTTGATTGGAGTAATCAATTTTTTTAAATATTGATATTTTGGTTGATATAAAGATTTAGAATATATATATATATTCCTGAATTTGAGGCCATTAGGGCTTTCTATGAGACTAATCATAACATTTGTTTTACCACAATTTGATGGGCCTACTATAAGGGCACGTATAGAATTTGGTAATAAAGTACTATGTACAATCCTTTTTTTCTGTGAACAGACATTATCAATGTTTTTCACAGCAATCTGTTTAGTTTGTTCTATTAAACGCATATTGCTAACTAAACTTTTTCAATATAAATTTAAGTATATATATACAAAAACTCTTATTTTCATTTAAATCGTGTACCCTATCACTACATAATCAAAAAAAAATTATGGTTATTAATTACAAGATTTATAATAAATGTAAACAGTCTGTTACTGGATTTGGATTGGTAAACAACTTAATTAATAATCTTCCGTTTGAAGTGCATTTACCTGGATATCAATTTTGTGGACCAGGAACTAAGTTAGCACAACGTTTAGCACAAGGAGACAAAGGAATAAATTTATTGGATTCAGCTTGTAGAGAACACGATATTGCATACTCACAAAATAAAGATATTCATTCTCGTCATCAAGCTGATAAAGTTTTAATAGAAAAAGCTTGGCAAAGAGTTAAATCAACAGATAGCAATTGGAAAGAACGAGCAAACGCTTGGTTAGTAACAAACTTACTTAAAGCAAAAGTTAAATTCGGACTCGGTATGACAACAAAAAGAAAAATGAAGAAAAAGCAATGTAAGCAAAAATTATTTGCATCGACAGTTAAGAATACTTTAAAAGTATTAAAAGATAAGAAACCTAACAATATATATGATGCTGTAAAAATTGCAAAAAACGTTGTACATTCAAGTTTTAAAAATAAAAAGAAGAGTAATATTGGTGTACCAAGAGTCATTCGAGTACCAAAAATTGGTGGATTTCTACCAATAGTTCCAATTTTAACTGCGTTATCAGCCCTTGGAGGTTTAGCAACTGGAGGATCGGCTATTGTAAAAGCAGTTAAGGATATCAAAAATGGGAAAGAACAATTAGCTGAAGCTACTCGTCATAACAGATATATGGAATCAATTGCTATGGGAAAAGGATTATATCTTAAACCTTATAAAAAAGGATATGGACTTTACTATAAACCAGCTCCAAAAAACTTCTAAGTAGATTACCCAATCGACCATTGACGGATATCGATTTGGTTAAGTACTGCAAGCCATTGAAACACTTTAGAGGGGTTTTTATGCGTGACTCATTACCAAACAAACCACTACGACAAGAATGTGGAATAGTTAATTTAGATACAACTAATGGGCCAGGAACACATTGGGTTGCCTATTACAAAAATTACAACTATAAGGAATATTTTGATAGTTTTGGTAATTTACAACCACCGTTGGAAATTATTAATTATTTAAAACCACCTATCGAATACAATTATAAACAAAAACAAAAATTTAATACTTACAATTGTGGTCATTTATGTATACAATTTCTCTTTAATAAATATAATATCTTGTGAAAAAAACAAAACAAACAAAACCATTTTTTTCTTTTAATTATTTTTTTATTTTATAGTGTCCCCAAGCATAGGTGTCAACACCATTTTCTCTTATAAATCTCTTATCATCTAAATAATTTAAAACTAATTTATGTATATGTTGTGTGTACAATTGATGAATTTTTGATCTAAAAACATACATAGAATCATAATAATTAATTTGTTCAAAAAGACATTTTTTAAAATCGTTGGTTGAAAGTTTTGCTGTAACACAATGTTTTACACCTTTTATTTTCTTTATTTCTTCATCTACTTTATCAATCTTAATTGAATACATTTTTGAACGTAAACCAATGAATTCCTTCATTATTTTTCCACCACATTCATCTTTCATCATTCCTAGAACTTTTTTGTTTTCTAACGGAAAATTATAAATATTATTAATTGGATACGCTGATGTATCAAAATATTTTGTGATATCACTTCGAATATCATCATAGAAATTTTTTGTTTTAATATCATAAATAAATGAATCGGTATCCATGTAATTTAGAGTAGTTGATTGATTAAACTTTATTTTCATATAATTATAATGAAAATCATACATTTTCCATTTCGATAGTTCTAAAACAGTAAATCCAATATATATTGGTTTATTATATTCAACATGCGATTTTTTCATTTGAATTACAACCATATCGTTAGATATTTTGAGTGAACTATGAAAATTAGGTTTAGCTATAAGAGCCCTCGCACCCAATTTTCTACCTTTACTCTCCCAGTTAGTTACAATTTTAATACATTTTCTTTTATCAACATTTTCCATCGTCTTGCCATAAACAGCATTATTTAATAATTTGAAAAAATTCTGTTCAAACAAATTTTTAGCTAAAGTTCTGTGATAGTTATTTAAATCAATATACTTTTGCAACCAATTCGTTTGTTTAAACTGAAGAATTCTATGTATTTTTTTTAAAACTAATCCATGTTTAATACACTGTTGAAGAGTTTTATAATGTATGATATAATTATTTTTATCATTTAAATTCAACACTAATTTAGATTGTCTCATAGAACCAAGTTTTTTATTTTCAGCGCAAAATGGTAGGTCATTGTGATAATCATGTAATGAGGATGGATATTCTAAGTCTACCTCTAATATATATCCTATCTCCGAATCTTCTTTGATATCATTCAAATTAAACATTTCAATATTTCCAACCCATTCAAAATTTTTGTAAGGTAGATACTGTGACATAGCATAACCATATAAATTATTAACATCTAAATAAATTAAAAAGTTTGAATCTTGACATGGATTATAATCACTTACATATATATTATTTGCAACTGAAAATCGTTTAGAACATTGAACAATCCCTCCTCTAATACCCTCAACAATAAAATTATACTTTTCAAAGTCAGTTAATAATTCTAGTTCTATTCCAGTTGTTTTTAACATTGCACTCCAAGACAAACCAGGTGCTGTATAATATTGACATGGATCTAAATTATAAATTTTTTTACATACTTTTCTAAAATTTTCAAACACATCGCATAATAACAAAACATCAACTTTCAAATAAAGTAATAAGTAATCTTTTAAATTGTTACATTTAAATGTATTCCATACATTTTTAGCGTGTGTATAGTCATCCTCACTACAAACCTCATTAGTTAGCTTATTAAAAAAATTGGAAATAGGTGGTAAAGCGTTTTCTTCTAATCGTTCAGGAGAATCTAAATAGTCATAAGGAAATACACCTTTACGCTTCATTAAATTAAATTCACTATCGTTAACAAAAGTTGATTTAACAGCATTGAAATCTTCATCAGATAAATAACCCGCTAGCTTTTCTAAGCTAGATGCCATAAATTTACAAGAATCTAGAAAACGTATTTCAATACTCTTATTTGAATCTATATAAATTCTTTTCGATATAGAAATATAAAGTTCCTTATTTAATGGAAGAATATTTATATCACCAACTACAGAGGAGAGTTCTCTAACAAACAAATGAGAATCATATGCTGAAAGATTATGAAAAAATACTGGAACAAAATTTGCTATTTGATACTCTAAATTACAATTTTTATGAGCAGGTCCTCTGTATTCACCTGTCAAATGACAATGATCAGCTACTCTAACATCAGTATTTAAAAAAGACTTTTCACAAATATGACAAATCGGATGTTCCTTTTGGTATTGTAGTTGAATTGATGTTAAGGAATTCATTGGTTTTACTTTAGATAAATAATTGTTATAAATCCATACAATCTCTCCCACTAATGAGTTAAAAAAATGTTTTGTACAGTCTTCACCTGAATAAATTTTAATCTTGTCTAAATTTGAATCAAATGAACATTTGATATAATAACTGTATGCAAATGGAATATGTTTTTGAACTGATTTTACTTTACTTGAATTTTGTATCTCTAACGGTTGAAGAATGCACTCAAAATCAGCATAAATTGAGAATGGAATATCTAATTTATGTTTAAAATTCTTAAATTTAAGTATTTTATCTTTATCTGATGGCATTGTTGTCACCATCTTTTTACACTCACGTTTGTGTTTCTCTAGTCTACTACTTGAAGAAACATGAGTTAAGCAGGTGTTACAAAAATGAATCCTATTTTTATTCTTTGTTATAGAACTTCGCAACAATCTAAAAATATATATATTTTTTTAATAAATTAGTATTGTATTGTAATCAAAATAATATCTTATTATTTTTACCTTGATATATTTTTTATCCAGATGTAATGAAATTTATCATCCTCTTCTATTAGGAGAAGATTGATGTGAGTTGATTTCTCAGCTTCTGTAAAATAGTAAGGACCTATAATCTTAGCATCCTCTAAACCGAACACATTTATACTTATATCAGGATTCTGCAACTCAAAGACTCTGATTTTATTTATGGTAAGGGGAAATTCCATGTTTTCAAAATTTAATATTATATTATTTTCCAATGTTATAATGTGTGCCTTAATGTCCGTTACTTTGTAGTTGCTACATTTATGTGGTTTCTTTTCCTTTGGAAGTGGATTTAATGCTGATATTATTGCCCATTTAAAACAATAGACATCATTGTTTTGCACATTGATGCAAGCCTTTTTATTCCTTATTTTGGGAGGAAGATTTATGTATTGAGATCCTCTCAAACATGTATATTTGTTGATGTTGATCTCTAGATGTTTTATTTCGATTAAAGTCCATCCACTATCTCGTTCTTGGAATTCACTCATTTTTTTAATTATTTCATTACAATTTTCAATATAATGATTTAAAATTTCTTCCAGTGTACTTGAGGGAGATAGTACCAACATTTTTGTGTGATGTGTAAATAAACTAATTTCATCTTCCGCTTTCTCTTTCATCAAAATATAATTACAATGTAGTGTACAATTATATTTAATAGATTCATGCTTTTGCAACGCCTTTTGAATTATATTGATTACTTTTTCTTGAATTGATTTGAAAAAGTTTTCGGGTATCAAGTTATTGATCTCACTATTTTTTATTTTATAACTTTCTATTCGATTTTGAAAGCTAGATCCAAAGCAAGACACATCCTTATCTAACCATTTTACACACTTATCGATGTGTGTGTTAGTGCTGATATGATTCTTCCACTGATTTTTTGGAATAGCTAAATTGCAATTTTCACAGTATACCGTTTTTTCCTCTTTTTTTTCATTGTGGTCCATTGACTTCATATGCTTTAAAAGCTCTGGATAAGTACTAAAATTCTGATTACATTTCACACACTCAATTGAATGTTGTAAACGCAAATGACGATTCAAAGATTGATTATGTTCGTAAGTTTTCTCACAAATATTACATACAAATTCTCTCATTTTTATAACAATAATTTTGAATTTGATTAAATAAATGATTTTTAATATAATGATTACAATATGAAACCGTTTGCCCTTTTTATACGAAAACAAATATAATTTTTTACTCTTGTTCTTCCTGGGAAAAAATAGAACTACACTGACCACAATTATTTCATCACACTCCAGTGTGGTGGTCACACAACATTCAACATTAATCATAAACTCTCACACTCAAACCAAACTATAGCCTGCGGTCAGCAATCTACATCACCCACCCTCCAACACTAGTTGAAGTTGGGCGATGAGTCATCATCGAAATCTGCCACTGCGCCCTGCGATCTGCGCCCTGCGATCTGCGCCCTGCGATCTGCGCCCTGCGATCTGCGCCCTGCGATCTGCACCCTAATGTCCGTCCACACATTTCAACCGGCGGCCCGTATGTGGTCATACCCCCCTGCGGTCGCCACCTGCGCTACGATCGGCTGCGGTTGCGGTCGGGTGGGGTTATGACGTCATCAATGGGGTGGGGTGGGGTGCGGTTATGACGTCATCAATGGGGTGGGGTGGGGTTTGCGGTTTGGGGTGGGGTGGGGTTTGGGGTGGGGTGGGGTTATGACGTCATCGATGACTCATACTCTCGATACTCAAAGTTTCAGAACCCCCTTATATATACTACTGCTCCCTCTTTGTAACCATTTATCATTCGTTTTCCTTCGGGTCTCATTCTGAAAACTTAGCTTCCATGTCGCTAGAGGCATATACACAGATTCCAGTGTCCCTGGAATGTGTAGGGTAGTTCCTTGTTTTGCAAGCTAGTCAGCTTTAGAATTCCCTGGGATATTTCTGTGGCCCGACACCCAGAACAGGTGAATTTTGAACTGTTCAGCCATCTCGTTAAAAGACCTGCCACAGTCAAGAGCGGTTTTTGTGTTCAGAACTACATTCTCCTGGGATTTATTAGCTGTCAGGCTGTCTGAAAAGATATTTATGCCAATCGTCGTTATGACATTATATCCTAGTCATTCCACCACTTCCTTAATTGCAAGGATCGATATAACAAAGCGAGTTAAATAACCAATCGCCACAACGTTGCCGCTGAGATCGGTCCTATGGACCAGAACAAGCTTGCTCACCTATGGAGAACGACGAGGATCGCTTCCTTCCAATACCAATATGGCTACAACAACAATAGCAACAGCTAAAACAACATCCAAATAGGTTCACTATATCAAAAATCATAGCCTCTTGAAGGATGGATAAGTGTAAAGTGATTGACTTTAACACCCTGTATCTTAACCTGTTTTCAGATATGGATCATTTTTCTGAAAGCCTATATCCTCCTTTGTATATGTCTCATGTCCTTTTTACCGCTCAAATCGACAGATGCGTTGGGGCGTTCCCTCTCTTCCAGATAACCAAGAAACTCATCTTTCTTGTTCTTGTCCGTGCTATACCAGATACTGCGGTGTGCATCGCTTTCAAGTAGCATAAGTTCATGCTCCTTGGTTTCGCACCATCAGATTAAGT